>NC_142077.1:10655000-10815000 GCF_059756535.1 Pantherophis guttatus | reverse complement strand
TATGTGCTGATCTGAATATGTATAACAACATATTTTGTTATTAATACTATAATAATATATAATATTATATTATTATATATATTATAACATATAATAACATATATTGTGTTATTAATAATATACAAAATATATTATTAATATAATAATACATTTTGATTTGTATTAATGTTGGGTTATGTGATGAAGCAAATATTGAATAATTGGAAAATGAAGGAATATGTGCTGATCTCAATATGTATAATAACATATTTTGTTAATACTATAAGAGTATATAATATTATATTATTATATATATATTATATTTATTTTATTTTTATTTTATTTTAATTTAATCTGTATACCACCCTTCTCCCAAAGGGACTCAGGGCGGTGAACAGCCAAAATTAAAATACATACAATACAAAAGTTAAGATAATTAAAAGAGATTAAATCAATCGGCCTCCCAATTTAAAACCCCAAGTCTATAAAATATAAAAATCCCATTAAAAACCATTTAGGCTAGGCCTACAGTTATATATTATAATATATCATTATAATATATAATATATAATTATACATTATAATATATAACATATATTGTGTTAATAATATCATACAAAATATTATATTATTAATATAATAATACATTTTGACTTGTATTAATGTTGGGTTTTGTAACAAAACGAATGGCGCTCAGACGCCACAGTGTCCATGCAGTGATATGGGTAGGTAACAGTAACAACAGTTGGGAGGGACCCTTGGAGGTCATCTATTCCAACCCCCTGCTCACGTGTGATGTAGCAAATATTGCATAATTGAAAAATGAAGGAATATGTGCTGATCTAAATATGCATAATAAGATTAGACCGTGTAAATTTGACTAATGTAGACATTTTGACTTGTATTAATGTTGAGTTTTGTAACAAAACGAATGGCGCTCAGACACCACACTGTCCAACAGTAACAGAGTTGGAAGGGACCTCGGAGGGCATCTAGTCCAACCCCCTATGCTTAGGGATTCGAACCGCCGAACTGCCGACCTTTCTGATCGACAAGCTCAGCGTCTTAATATTGATGTATGTTTAAAAATAAAAAACTTTAACCCCGCCCCCCCAAAAAACCTTGGTTTTTGGGGTACAGCTCTTCCCCTGGAGACCCAAAGGGTGTCAACCCCCCCCCCTGAAGTTAAGACTCCTCTGTTGATTGCCCTCCCCCTAAAAAAACTCTGGGTCTCTGCCTTGTCCTCACTTCGGGGGGAGGGGGGAAATCTGGTTATTCAGCAACCAGCCCGGTTCAATCATTTATTTATTTAATCCACGGTTGCGGAGAGGGAGGGGGGGGCGATCCTGGAGGGCAGCCAAACACAAAATCAGCGTTTAAGGAAACTAAAACCTGTAGCTTTTGATGCTTAAAACAAAACAAAATAAAAGTTATTTAGATTTTTTCAGGTAAATACAAACCAAACACTTTCCATGGTGAACCTAGAGCAGAGGTCAGCAACCTGCGGCTCTGGAGCCGCATGTGGCTCTTTCGCCCCTCTGCTGCGGCTCCCTGTCACTCAAAATATGCGTCACCACCGCCAATGTGCGACACCTGCCAGCATGTGATTTATTGAACTTTTCAACTCCTGGTAGGCCAACCATGGATAAGTCCAAGAAAGGAAACATTTCAGAAGAAAACAGAACGTTTTGTGGCCGCTCAAGAAATCGTCAGGCACGGGAAGGGTTTTGTGGCTCCCGGTGTTTTCTTTTTGGTGGGAAACGGGTCCAAATGGCTCTTTGATGTTTAAGGTTGCAGACCCCCGACCTAGAGAGGCTGCCGGCCGAATTTAGCAAAACGTTTTTGTTTTTTAAAAAATAATTTTTATTCAGCATTTACATCTTTTAACGTCAAATTTAACGATTTAGCAAAACTTGAATGCGTGCAAGTCGTTTCGGATGGCCGAGTGGGGGAGGACTCTGCCCATGCCCAGATATAACCATGGCATCCTGTGACAGAGCCCCCAGGGCTTGCTTGGCGTGAATGAGGGGCTTCTTGATCGAGAATTTTACCAGGTTGAGAAACTCAGGCCGTTACCGTGCTGTGAAGAGAACGATTCTTCTGATACACTGCTCTTAAGCCGGGAGGTTCCATCGACCTGCTCAAGAAGGCCGGAAGCTTCCAGATTGTACGAAGAAGAGCCCCGACTGCGTGAAATTCACTCATTTCTGTTTCTCCAGAAACCACCTTCATTTTAATCCGTTTGGGCTCTTCGTGCAATTTGGAAGTTACTGCCTTCCCGAGTAGGTCGGTCGATGGAACCTCCAGGCTTAGGAGAAGTGTATCGGAAGACTCGTTGGTCTCTCTCTTTTCCTTCTTTCGTTTCTTGAGTTTGCTCTTCCAAATATATCTCCTCCTCCTTTCTCTCCCCCCCCCTCAGTTAAAATAGCCACCAAGGCCAATCCGTGGGATGGCAAAACCCTGAAGGCCCAGAGTGTCCGCTCCCAGCTGGACGAGTCCCTTCAGCGTCTGCGGCTCCCGAGTGTGGACCTCTTCTACCTCCACGCCCCGGATCATGAGACCCCCGTGGAAGAGACGCTGCGGGCCTGCAATGAGCTTCACAGAGAGGTACGGAGTTCAGGAGTGGGTGGTGGGAAAACCTCGGGTGACAGGAGGCAGCCACGCGGCCAAAGAGTTTGAGAAGTGGGCATCCCCTCCGCCAGGCTAGATGCCCCCTCTCTCTCCCCGATGTACGGAAGCGAACTGGAGGGATCCTCGGAGACCATCTGGTCTGACCCAGAGGGGCCGTGGTTCCTGACAGATGCGGTGCGCGAACTCTGTCTCCGCCAGTGTTGGGGTTACAGCCCCCCCATTCCTCAGCCAGAGGGCTCGGTGTCCTTGATTCCGACGGCAATATAAATAGGAATATTGGAATAAGAATTTTGGAATGAAGCAAAAGGCGAAGAGGTGATAAGGAAAATTTTGGACTGTACGGAGATGGATAAATTGACGAAAGAAAGAAAAGGAAAAGATGAAACGGAATATTACTTAACGTGGGAAAAATGGTATGGTTAGAGGACAGGAATAACAAACAAGAAAAGACATAACAGAGATGACCTAGAAATCAGGAAACATCAGCAATATGATGATATTATTATTATTATTATTATTATTATTATTATTATTATTATTATTATTATTATTATTATTATTATTATTATTTATATACCGCCATCCTCCAGAGACTCAGGGCGGCTTACAAAGCATTAAGCAATAGCCATCATACTTTTGTATATTTTATTAAATATATAATATATGTAAAGTAACACAGGGATATAATAGTATGTATAATAAGTAAGGAGTAGTATATATAATATATAAGGAATAAGGGAACCACAAAAATGAATATCTGAATATGTAGGGGGGGAATATAAACTGTGGATGTACACCGATACGGAACTGTTGTAAAATGGAAATTTTTCTTTTGTTTTTGAAGAAAAAATAATAATTTTTTTTTTTAAAAAAATTGGAATGAAGAGAAGAATGGAATGGAATGGAATAGAATAGAATAGAATAGAATAGAATAGAATAGAATAGAATTAGAATAGAATAGAATAGAATAGAATAGAATAGAATAGAAATAAGGAATGGAATGGAATGGAATGGAATGGAATAGAATAGAATAGAATGGAATGGAATGGAATGGAATGGAATGGAATGGAATAGAATAGAATAGAATAGAATAGAATAGAATAGAATAGAATAGAATAGAAATAAGGAATGGAATGGAATGGAATGGAATGGAATGGAATGGAATGGAATGGAATAGAATAGAATAGAATAGAATAGAATAGAATAGAATAGAAAATATGGAATGGAATGGAATAAAGAATTAGGGTAGGGTAGAGTAGAAAATTGGAATATAGAATAGAGTAGAGCAGATTATAATTAGAAAGAATAGAATTAGATTAGATTAGAATAGAATAGAATAGAATAGAATAGAATAGAATAGAATAGAATAACAAGAGTTGGAAGGGACCTTGTAGGTCATCTAGTCCAACCCCCAGCCCAAGCAGGAAAACCCTACACCATTTCTGACAAACGGCAGTCCAGTCTCTTCTTGAAAGCCTCCAGTGATGAAGCTCCCACAACTTCTGGTGGCAAGCTGTTCCACTTGTTAATGGTCCTCACTGTTTCTCCTTAATTCCAGGTTGCTTCTCTCCTTGCTTCACTTCCACCCATGGGTTCTTGTAGTCAGATGAACAGAGTTGGAAGGGACCTTAGAGGTCATCTAGTCCAACCGCCCAAGCAGGACACCATTTCTGACCGATGGCAGTCCACTCTCTTCTTGAAAGCTTCCAGTGATGAAGCTCCCACAACTTCCGAAGGCAGCTTCTGTCCCATGGGTTGATTGTTCTCACTGTCAGAAAATTCCTCCTTATTTCCAGGTTGAATCTCTCCTTGGTCAGTCTCCATCCATTATTCCTTGTCCGACCTTAGGGTGCTTTGGAAAATAGCTTGACCCCCTTCCTCTCTGTGGCAGCCCCTCAAATACTGGAAGACTGCTATCCTGTCTCCCCTGGTCCTTCTCTTCACTAGACCAGCCATGCCCAGTTCCTGCAATCGTTCACCGTTATGTTTTAGCTTCTGGTCCCCTCATCATCTTGTTTGATGGCCTGTGAGCAGATACTTGAAAATACGACCTAAAATGATGGGATGATTGATTTATCCCTCTACAGGGGAAGTTCAAAGCGCTTGGCTTGTCCAATTACGCCTCTTGGGAGGTGGCGGAAATCTGCACCCTTTGCAAAGCCCACCAATGGCTACTGCCGACGGTGTACCAGGTAAGTGAGGCCAGTTCGCCGGGCCGCTTGCGATCAGCGGCTGCGAAAAGCGCAGAGCGATTCTTTGTCCTGGTTTGAGTGAAGTCTTGAAGGGTTAATTTATTTTTTTCCCCCTGTTTGAACCCAGGGCATGTACAATGCGACCACGCGGCAGGTGGAGAAGGAGCTACTCCCCTGTCTCAGGCACTTCGGAATCAGCTTCTACGCTTACAATCCTCTAGCCGGTACGGAGTGGGAAGGAATTTTATATAAAAACCCCAAAGCTTTACCTGTGGAATTGCAAGACGGGTGAAAGGATGATGGGCATTTAAGTGGCTGATCTAAAGACTTTGATGTTTCTTTTTTTTTTTTTAATTAAATTAAATTTAATTTAATACAAACAATCCATCTTTGTGTCGCCTGGGCGCAAATAATTTGTGCATAATTAGAATTTACAACTTGTTCATTATTTAATCTACTCTTAGTAAGAATTCCAATGCTTCAAATATCTAATACTCTAACAATCCTCTTCTTAATTTATTAAACTCTTATTAATTTTATTTATTTATTTATGTACAGAACATACAAAATTTAAAAACAGTTTAAAATAATTAAATATTTTGGCCACAATTTAAAACAATCCAATTAAAATCAATTCAATTTAACCAAAACAGTGGGATCAAGCCAGCCCGGCTAGGTGAAATAAATAAGTTTTCAGGGCCTGACGAAATTATACTAATAATTATACTAATACATATACTAATAATTATACTAATACATTTCTAGATTTCACTCATCTACTTTTATTTCTAACTTTTATATTTGTTCTCTAACCATCGATAAAATAACTCCCCTATAATATAGCATGCCATTCGTTCTTGCTCTTTGATTGCCAGTGTTAACCTATTCATTTCTGCGCATTCTAATATTTTCCTAATCACGTTCTCCTCTGTAGGGGATCTCTTCGCTTTTCCAGTTTTGTGCAAATACAATTCTAGCTGCAGTTATTAACACAAATAATCAAATATACATTTTCTTTACTATAAGTTTCTTGTAAAATCCCCAACAGGAATAATTCAGGTTTCAAATCAATATATTGTTGTATCATCTTCTCCAACCATGTCTGTATTTTTGAAGACTTTGATGTTTTTTGAACAGGAGGGCTCCTGACGGGGAAATACAAATACGAAGACAAAGACTTAAGCCAACCACCAACTGGCAGGTTTTTTGGGAACGACTGGGCCAGAGTCTATCGGGACCGGTGAGTCTCCACGTAGCAGAAGGGACTAGCACCGTGATGGCGAACCAATAATAATAATAATAATAATAATAATAATAATAATAATAATAATAATAATAATAATAATAATAATAATAATAATAATAATTTTATTTCTATACCGCCCTTCTCCCGGAGGACTCAGGGCGGTGTACAGCCTGATTAAAAGCACAAAGACAGACAAAAATTTAAAATAATTAAAATTATTAAATGATAGGCTCAATTTAAAACCCCAAATTTAAAATCCCATTTTTAAAACCCAATTAAAATCTTTACCTTGATAGCCCAGCCTGGCGGAACAACAAAGGTTTTGAGGGCACAGCGAAATACACGGAGATCAGAGATCTTACGAATTTCTGGGGGCAGCTCATTCCAAAGGGCAGGGGCTCCCACAGAGAAGGCCCTCCCCCTGGGTGTCGCCAGCCGACATTTGGCCGATGGCATGGGTACCACAGGTGGCACACAGAGCTGTATCAGTGGGCACGCGAGCATTGCTGTAGCTCAGCTCCAGCGGGCATGTGTGTGCCGGCCAGCTGATTTTTGGGCCTTTCGGTCTCACTGGAAGTTGGGAAATGAGCTGTTTCCGGCCTCCGGAGGGCCTCCGGTGGGGGGGAGGCTGTTTTTGCCCTCCCCAGGCTCCTAGAAAGCCTCTGGAGCCTGAGGGTGAAAAACGGGCCTATCGGGCCCCCCGTGCCATCACGTGCTAAAAGTGGGGGGGGCATGCATGCACAGGGGCGGGACCCATTTAATTATGGCTGTGGGCACACACGTGGGCGACCTCGCCGTGCTCCCCCCGCTTTTGGCACGTGATGGCGAAAAGGTTAGCCATCAATGGACTAGCACCTTGAACCAAAAGAATGGTAGTGAACGGAGATTGGCTCTTTGGTTGGAAAAGGCTGATGCAAATAGTCCTCGTCTTACGATCACAATGGAGCCCAGAATTTCTGTCGCTAAGCAACACAGCCGTTAAGTGAATTTTGCCCCGTTTTACAACCTACCTTGCCACGGTTATTAAGTGGACCGCTGCAATTGTTAAGTCACACGGTTGTTAAATGAATCTGGCTTCTCCCTCCATTGATTTTGCTGGCCAGGAGGTTGCAAAAGGGACACGGTGACCGTCGTAAATATGAACCGGTGGCCGAGTGTCTGAATTTTAATCGCGTGACCCTGGGGATGCTGCAATGGTCAGTAAGTGTGAAAAATGGTCACAACTCACTTTTTTTCAGCCCCGCTGTAATGTTGAATGATCGCTAAATGAATGTTAACTCGAGGATTGCTTCTATCCGGAAGTTTTTCATTGCTTGCCTTTCTGCTATTTCTGTTATTACTTCCTTTCTGCTAAATTGTTTTAGTTCTGCTTCTACTGTTTATTTAGGCCAGGCCGTTGGGGTTTTTAAAAAAATTTAAAGTGGTGGGATCAGGGGTGAAAAGCTACTGGTTCGGGGCGGTTCTCCCGAATTGGGAGTGAAAATGCTACTGGTTCGCCCGAACCGGTAGTAAAAAAAATGCTTTAAAAAGTAAAAAAAAAGTTCCGACGATCGGGCGGCACAGCTGATCGTCTGAACTTATTTTAAACTTTTTAAAAAAAATTTTAAGAACCGGTTTGGGCAATAGCTAGTAAATAAATGCTTTAAAAAAAGTTTAAAAAAAGGTCCGACGATCGGGCGGCACAGCTGATTGTCTGAACTTATTTTAAACTTTTTAAAAAAAAATTTTAAGAACCGGTTTGGGCAATAGCTAGTAAAAAAATGCTTTAAAAAAAGTAAAAAAAAAGTTCCGACGATCGGGCGGCACAGCTGATCGTCTGAACTTATTTTAAACTTTTTTAAAAGCATTTTTTTACTACCGGTTTGGGCAATAGCTAGTAAAAAATTGCTTTAAAAAAAGTAAAAAAAAAAAAGTTCTGATGATCAGGTGTGACAATCAGCTTTGCTTCACGATCGTCGGAACTTTTTTTTTTACTTTTTTAAGCATTTTTTTTACTACCGGTTCGGACGAATTGTTAGTAAAAAATGCTTTAAAAAGTTTAAAAAAAAAAAAAAGTTGGCCCTGCCCACTGTCACATGACAACCCCCCAAGCCATGCCCACAGAACTGGTAGGGGGAAAAAATTGCATTTTACTACTGGTTGGGGTATTAGTGTATGTGTGTGTTTTTTTTTTTAAATACCCCAGGTATTGGAAGCAGCACCATTTTGAAGGCGTGTCCTTGATCCAAAGTGCCCTCCGTGAAGCGTATGGCGCAGATCCTCCCACTTTGACCTCCGCTGCCCTGCGCTGGGTCTACCATCACTCAGAACTGCAGGTAAGGCCAAACTCCTGGAAATAATATTAAGAAATGAGCCTTTGCTCTATTGATCTAGCAACCTTAAACACTCAAAGAGCCACTTGGACCCGTTTCCCACCGAAAAGAAAACACCGGGAGCCACAAAACCCTTCCCATGTCCTGACTATTTTTTAAGCGGCCACAAAACTAGCATATGTAGTTGAATTAAACCTTCTGTTTTCTTCTGAAACTTTTCTTTTCTTGGATTTATCCATGCTTGGCCTACCGGGGGGTCGAAAAACTCAATAAATCACGTGCTGGCGGGTGTCGCACATTGGCGGTTGTGACGTGTATTTTGAGCGACAGGGAGCCGCAGCAGAGGGGTGAAAGAGCCACATGCAGGCTCCAGAGCCACAGGTTAATGACTCCTGGTCGGTGGAGATCCTCAGCCATCCAGGTCATGTTTGTCCCAAAGCTGGACTTTTCAAGAGGCAACTGGATTTTCTGGTTTTTCCTTTGAAACACGCTGCCAACAGCCAAGGACCAAAACAAGGCACCACTGAGCGGGAGACGAGGAGGAGACGGCTGGAGAAGACGAGCTGAGCCTCACCGTCCTTCTTGCGCTCCGCCCTGGGTGAAGGATGGGCGATGAGGCCATGAATTTAGCCAGCCAGAGTGGTGAGGTTGGCATTGCACAACTGATTTTTGCCAATTTCAACCAGAACAACGTGATTCAAAAAAAACAAAACAAAACACCAAGAAAGGTACTTTGCCTCTTGAAAAAGCATCTTCGGGACATCTCTGAGAAACGTGGGTCTAGATGAATCACAATTTGGAATTAAGATTGCCGGGAGAAATATCAACAACCTCAGATATGCCGATGAGACCACTCTAATGGCAGAAAGCGAAGAGGAACGCAAGAGCCTCTTGATGCGGGTGAAGGAGGAGAGTGCAAAAGTTGGCTTGAAACTCAACATTAAGAAAACTTAAGATCATGGCAATTCCTGGCAAACAGATGGGGAAGAAATGGAGGTAGTGACAGATTTTATTTTCCTGGGCTCCAAGGTCACCGCAGATGGGGACTGCAGACAAGAATCAAAAGACGCTTGCTCCTGCTATGGCAAATCTAGACAGCATGCTAAAAAGCAGAGACATCACCCTGCCAACAAAAGAGCATATAGTCAAGGCTATGGTTTTCCCAGTTGCAATGGATGGCTGTGAAAGTTGGACCATAAGAAAAGGCTGAGCAGCCAAAGAATGGAGGCCTTTGAACTCTGGTGCTGGAGAAGACTCCTGCGAGTCCCTTGGACTGCAAGGCCATCCAACTGGTCATTCCTAGAGGAGATCAACCCTGACTGCTCTTTAGAAAGTCAGATCCTGAAGAGGAAACTCAAATCCTTTGGCCACTTAATGAGAAGGAAGGACTCCCTGGAGAAGAGCCGAATGCTGGGAACGATGGAGGGCAAAAGAAGGAGGGGACGGCAGGGAACGAGGTGGCTGGATGGAGTCACTGAAGCAGTCGGCGTGAGCTTAAATGGACTCCGGAGGATGGCAGAGGACAGGAAGGCCTGGAGGAACGTTGTCCGATGAGTAGGACACGACTTCGCAACTAACAAAAACTAGTGAGGTTTTTAAGAGCAAGCTTTTGGCCTTTCCTCCACTAAATCTGTCCTTAGTGGAGGAAAGTTTCAGATTTCCTTAACTTTTTTCTGTGGGGCGATGAAAAAGCGATGCCTTCTATTTTCAACCCAAATCCTTCTCCTGGCATGACTTTAATTCTTCTTTGATCTGGCTGCTCATGCAGTTTATTCCTCTCTTCCCTTCCTCAGGAGAAATACGGAGACGCTGTGATTATTGGCATGTCCAACATGGACCAGTTGCAGGAAAATCTCCGTTCCAGCGAGGAGGGGCCTCTCGTCCCGAGCGTGGTGGAGGCCTTCGAGAAAGCCTGGCATCTCACGGCCCATGACTGCCCCAACTACTTCCGCTGAAGGCGTGGCCAAGGGGCAGAGTGGGGTCTCCATTCTTGGGTAAAGCGGAATTAAAACGGCGCCTGCTGCAGGCACGAATCCGAATGTTGAATTATTGGGTTCCACAAACTACTTTAACCGGTTATAAAGACAACGGAACGCGCTGTATGTTCTTTTTATAGATTTTATAGCCATTCATATAGGTAAAGGTTTCCCTCACGCCTATGTGCTAGTCGTTCCCGACTCTAGGGGGCGGTGCTCCTCCGTTTCAAAGCCGAAGAGCCAGCGCTGTCCGAAGACGTCTCCGTGGTCATGTGGCCGGCATGACTCAACGCCAAAGGCGCACGGAACACTGTTATCTTCCCACCAAAGGTGGTCCCTATTTTTTCTACTTGCATTTTTTTTTTCGTGCTTTCGAACTGCTAGGTTGGCAGAAGCTGGGACAAGTCACGGGAGCTCACCCCGTTACGTAGGGATTCGAACCGCCGACCTTTCGATTGACAAAAAAAAGCAGACATACTGCGAACTCCGGAACATAAGATTTTAAAATTTTAAAAGAATTAAAATTTTATTTTACTAAGCTTTCATCAGCCATCTGCTGACGAATTTAGAATAGTTTGTTATATATATATATATATATATATACATTCACACTCTTAGAAGTCATATTATGACAGGATCCTTATTAGTTCAGTCCTCCATTAAGAAGAGAGCATGAGTTATGAAGCTCTTAAAAAACCCAAGGTCTATTCGTATTTCTTCTGCCCTAATTTTCTTCATTACTTGCATCTCCCTCCTCCTCTTCCTCTTCCTCCTCCATCTCTCCTGAAGGGTCCTCCTCGGTGGGGGTCTCCAGCTGTTCAAATTCTCCCGTCTCGGCATCCCACATGCTCCTGATCATCACATTAAAGTCGGCCATGGCGTATCCAAAGAGTTTCTGAAAGTAAAAGCATGACGGTCTCAAATCACGGCACTCGGAACGGGAAAATTGTTTCGTGCGCGTTGATAGTCTTAAAAAGTACAGAATAAAATTGGGAAGGTCTCTGAATTTAAGTAGCAGCAGAAGCTCCCTGGCTGTCCAGAAAACTAACTTCAAAGTTTCAGGATCGAAGAACTAGGGCCCTGATGGTGAACAGGTGGCATGCAGTGCCCTCTCTGTGGGCACGCGAGCTGTCGCCCCAGTTCAGCTCCATCGTGCATGCACGCATGCCTCCCACTGGCCAGTTGGTTTCGGGTCTCTGCCGTGCATGCACAGGGCCCATGCAGAGGGTGCATGCACGGAGACAAATACGCATTGCACTTAGGTGCGCGCATTAACAGAGGGATATAATCAAGATCAAGGGAGGTACTAATACTACCCTATAAAGCCTTAGTAAGACCACACCTAGAATCTTGCATCCAGTTTTGGTCACATTATAAAAAAGATGTTGAGACTCTAGAAAAAGTGCAGAGAAGAGCAACCAAGAGGATTAGGGGACAGGAGGCTAAAACATACGATGAACGGTTGCAGGAACTGGGCATGGCTGGTCTAGTGAAGAGAAGGACCAGGGGAGACAGGATAGCAGTCTTCCAATATTTGAGGGGCTGCCACAGAGAGAAGGAAGGGGGTCAAGCTATTTTCTAAAGCACCCAAAGGTCAAACAAGGAATAATGGATGGAAGAGAGATTCAACTAGAAATAAGGAGGAATTTTCTGACAGTGAGAACAATCAACCCATGGAAGAGAAGTTGCCTTCGGAAGTTGTGGGAGCTTCATTACTTGAGACTTTCAAGAAGAGACCAGACTGCCATCTGCCAGAAATGGTGTAGGGTCTCCTGCTTGGATGGGGAGGGGGTTGGACTAGATGACCTCCAAGGTACCTTCCAACTCTCTTAATATAGGGGAAATCTAATGGAAAAAAATGCAGCTATGGATCGTCTGCAGCCGGTCACTCACCAAGATGCGAGCTTGGTCTGGGGTCAGGATGTCCCCCTCTTTGCAAACCTCATAATCGGAGAGAAGCGTCACTACACCTAAGGAAAGGGGGGGGGGGGAGAGGAAAAACCAGGAGAAAAATGAAGGCAGGTTGCCGGAGAATGAAACTTCGCCAATTTTATTTATTTCAAGATTACGTTCCCAACCTTTTTTCAGGGCTGTGGGCAATCCGAGCTGCCTCAGCTGAGGTTCCATGGAATGGGAAAACTGCTCCAGGGGTCCCATATCTAAATTGACTGTGAAGGTGGCCTTGTTTCCAGCCCGGGCAAAATCGGTTTCTCTGAACTGGGAAAACCACCTGCAAAAGAAAAAAAAAAGAGAGAGGGGTGGAATTGAAAATTCATAGGGACTAGCAACTCTGTTCTTGCATCCTCCTGTAGTAACACCTGGACAGCGAGAGGTGAGGAGATAAAGGTGGAAGTAAGAATTACCAATTATTTTTTTTTCAAGAAACGCTATAGGGACGGTGAGTGCAGATGGCTAAAAACAGGAATACAGAGCAACTGATTCTACAACTAACCAGCAATTGCTGCAAAGTGATAATCATCTCTCTTCTAGGTTGTATTTTGTTTCCGAGAGCAGAAACGGCGTAGAATTCAGATACCGCGCAGCGGTGGGTTTCACATTATGTTACTATCGGATTGCCATACGTTCCCCCGGTCCGTGCACACGCTTACCTTCCACGCCTGGTCTCAAAAATGTGCCTAAATAGGACGGCATACAGCCAGGGCAGGTGGGCAGGCCCATGTACAATTTTTGCTACCGCTTCGGGCAAACCGGTCTGAACCAGCCGAATACCACCTCTGGATAATGGGGCACAGCTCTTCTCAAAAAGCTTCCACTAAAAGCTTCCAAAATCCCACCCACCCCAAAAATCCAGTTTTTCCTAGTTGAAATCTTCGGCTGTTCTTTTTTTGGGGGGGGGGGGAAAACTTACTTTATAACGTCATCTTTGGTGCGATTCGTGAAAAGGAGGCCGACTTCCCCTCGCAGGTGCTTGCTGACCTAAAAGGACGAAAGACCAGGTGATTAAATGACTTTTCTCCAGGGTGAGGATGGGGGAGGGGCTTCAGGATACTGAGACCCCCCCCGCAGGTCTAAGGGGAAGGGCCTGCTTCATACAGCAGCCACAGGCGAGTGAAGTGAGACAGCGTTTTTTTTCCCGAAATCTGGTGCTTTTACCTCGTGCAAATTGTCTTTGTATTCATCCGAAGGGCTGTGACCCAGAGCCACAATCATCACTTTGTTTTTCCCAAAAAATATCCTGGAATAAGAAGGGAAAAAAAAAATCTTAGTGAAATGTCAAAAAGCTCCGGTATTATTATTATCTTCAGTTGCTGCTTTTCCTATTTAAATAAACGGAAGCACGTCATGTAAAGATCTGAATGGCTGTAAGGAATTTGGGCCGCTACGGTATATTCCATTAAATTCTCCGAAACTTATAAGTTTCAGAAAATTTAATGGAATATACCGTAGCGGCCCAAATTGTGGGAACCTTTTGGGGAAAAGTGTATTTTTGAGGTTTGATGGCTAATAACACCACTTTTTTTTTTTTTTTTTGGAGTTTCAAGAGAATCCTATTCCACTGCTGGAATAGCCTGGGAATAGCCCAGATCTTCACCCAATGGAAAATCTATGGATTTTCCAACTAAAGAAACTGGTTAGTCAGAAGCGACCCAGCAATAAAACCCAGTTAATAGAAGCCATCATTCCATCTTGGTTTCACATGATAACAGCTGCAGAACTAAAAGACTTGGTTCGCTCCATGGGAAGGCGTTGTAAGGCCATCATTCGTGCTAAAGGTTACCCAACGAAGGATTAACTGACATGGGGATCATTTTTGTATATCTCGTTTTTTCTACGTGTTTCACTTTTCTTCTTTCTACTGTAACTGCTATTCTAACAGCAAATCCTTCATAAAAGTGATCGCATTACATTCTTGATTCAATTCTTTCCATTGATATGTAATTGTATGGTACTACTCCAAAAACAAGTTATTGTTATTACCGTGTTTCCCCGAAAATAAGACCCTGTCTTATATATTTTTTGAACCCCAAAATAAGCTCTTGGCCTTGTTTTCGGGGAGGTCTTATAATTTTGGGGCTCCTGGAGCAAGACGGGGCTCCTCTTGCCGTCTTACCTGATTTCCAGCTCTGGGTTTAAATATTTTTGGAGAGGGCTTATTTTCGGGGGGAGGCTCAAAAGCCCGATTGGGCTTATTATCAGGGGATGTCTTATTTTTGGGGAAACAGAGTAGCTAGTTTTAGAAAATACATTTTTTCCAAAAGGTTTATACAATTTTGGCCACTACTGTAGGGAGGAAGGGTGCGGTTACCCCAGAGGTTTCTTCATTTTTAGAAGCCGAAATGGCAAGGCACACACTCACCTGCTGTGTTTCCAAGCACTACGAATATCCTTCAGTTTGTTGTTTCTCATGTTGGCAATGGAGAAGATGAAGAGACGCTTGTAGGTGTCCACGCATTTTCGTAGCTAAGGACAAAAAGGATTTGGCGGTTGGTTTCGTTTTTGATTTTCCATACCCCAAATTTTCTATCTTGAGGAAGTTTCACGGGCCCAAACTTCAGGATTTTCCCACAGAAGAAGAGAAAACTTAGCTGACGCTGCCATAGCTGATTACAAATACATTCATTTAATCCTTTCTTGTATTGTTGAGATTAACAAAATCCTGCAAAACAACCCCTTTAACGAAACGATTGCTCAACAGCTGGTTTACCGCCTTGCTTACCTCTTCGATCAGGTTTTGCTTCACTTCCAAACCTTTCTTGGTGGTTTTGGTTAAGGAGACTGCAAGGAAGAAAGACTCGGGTTCAGTGTTACATTAGGGAATGTTCGGAAAACGCTACTGCGGTTTCATTTGGAAATTGGACTGGAGTGCAAGGACAATGGGACAGGCAGGGGAGAGAGGGAAGGAAGGAAGGAAAGAAAAAGGAAGGAAGGAAGGAAGGAGAGATGGGTTGGATGGATGGATGGATGGGAAAGAAGGAAGGAAAGATGGGATGAATGGGAGCGAGGAAAGGAGAGATGGATGGATGGAAAGGAAAGAAAGATAGGAAGGAAGGAAGGAGAGATGGGTTGGATGGATGAATGGATGGATGAGAAAGAAGGAAGGAAGGAAGGAGAGATGGGTTGAATGGATGGATGGATGGATGGATGGGGAAGGAAGGAAGGAAGGAGAGATGGGTTGGATGGATGGGTGGGAAAGAAGGAAGGAAAGATGGGATGGATGGGAGCGAGGGAAGGAGATGGATGGATGGAAAGGAAGGAATGACAGGAAGGAGAGATGGGTTGGATGGATGGATAGATAGGAAGGAAGGAAGGAGATGGATGGATGGATGGGAAAGAAGGAAAAATGGATGGATGGATGGAAGGAAAGATAGGAAGGAAGGAAGGAGAGGTGGGTTGGATGGATGGATGGATGGATAGGAAGGAAAGATAGGAAGGAAGGAGAGATGGGTTGGATGGATGGATAGGAAGGAAGGAGAGATGGATGGATGGATGGGAAAGAAGGAAGGAGAGATGGATGGATGGATGGAAGGAAAGATAGGAAGGAAGGAGAGATGGGCTGAATGGATGGATAGATAGGAAAGAAGGAAGGAGATGGATGGATGGAAAGGAAGGAAAGATAGGAAGGAAGGAAGGAGAGATTGGTTGGATGGATGGATGGATAGGAAGGAAGGAGAGATGGGTTGGATGGATAGGAAGGAAGGAAGGAAAGAAGGAAGGAGAGATGGATGGATTGAAAGGAAGGAAAGAGAGAAGGAAGGAAAGAGAGTTAGGTTGGATAGATGGGAAAGAAGGAAGGAAAGATGGGATGGGGGGGTTTAGAAAGACCCCTGACCCCTGGGGGGTTGGTCCCCTGTCCCCACTCACCCCTTTCTTGGCGCAGTTAGTTGTTTTGTGCAGCCTAGCCTACCTGGCAGGGTTGTGGGGCAAATACATAGGGTTGTGCAAAAGCAAAAGGGATCCCCCTGATCTTTAGGGGGGGAGGGGAGAAAGAGCCTGGGAAGGGGAGGGGGGAAGGGAGACCCTGACCCCTAGGGGGAGGGTCCCCCGTTCTCACCCTTTTCTTTTGCAGCCTAGCCTACCTGGCAGGGTTGTTGTGCAAATAAATAGGGTTGTGCAAAAGCAAAGGATTCCCCCTGCACCCTCCCCCCCCTTTTTGGGGGAGGGGGAGAAAGAGAGAGAGACCCCCCCTGACCCAGATGGGAAATCCCCCCCCCCCATTATCCCTCCCCCCCCCCACTCACCCCTCTTGTCCCGCTTGGACTTGGGCATCGCGGCCAACCACGTGCAGCTTCCTTGGGCAGCGGCGGTGGGCGGAGCCTCGCGTGGCCGACGGGGAGGATGAAGGTGTCCACGGCAGCGCCTAATTTCCCGAGGGTGGAAAAATAAAAGTAAAATGAGCCTCACGGGAAAACAGGGCTGCCTTGTTAGCCTCTTTATAAGATATTTTTTTTAAAAAAAAATCGGTCCGTTTTAATTTTATTAATTTTCCGTTTTTTTCCCTCCCCAATCGGGCAATAGTTGCCGCTGCCTCTCAGGTCCTTCGCCGCTAAGGTGGCGGGGGCCTTTCTCGCGCGGTGCCTGATGGGAGGGCCAGTGTAGATCTATAGCAAGGGTCTTCCAACTTGGCCAGTTTAAGACTTGTGGACTTCAACTCCCAGAATTCCTGAGCTAACATGACTGGAGGAGGAATTCTGGGAGTGGAAGTCCATAAGTCTTAAAGCGGTCAAGTTTGAAGACACCTGGTCTATAGTTTTTTTTTCCTAATTTGATTTTCTCCCTTTGTTTTTTTTTATTTTTCGTCTTTTTAAAAAAATTATTCCCGTTCTAGAGCGAGATTTGCCCTGTAACTCTTTTTAACCCCATTTCCCCCCCATTAAGGTCACTTCTACAACATTCGTAGCTCTACAGACCGGAAGCCGGAGCAGAAAAGTCTTCTGTCTCGTCTCTATGGTCGCGCGCAGAGCCTGACGGGATACCGGAGGCTTTCTTTCCCCCACTCCTCTTCTTCCGGTTCCCTGTCTCCTTTTGGGTCGTCATGGCGGCGCCCGTCCATCCGCCGCTGCTCGTTTTGTCGCTCCTGCTGCACCTCCTTTCCTGGCTTCCCCCGCCGGCGGGCGCCGTCTACGAGGACCAAGTGGGCAAGTTCGACTGGTGGGTGAACCTCAACTCAGTAACGAGAGTGGGGAAAGGGACCCCTGGAGGTCATCTAGCCCAACCCCCTTTTGCTCACACGCAGGAGGACCTGTACTTGGGATTCGAACCGCCGGAACTGCCGACCTGATCGACAAAAAAAAAAAAAAAAAGCTCAGCCTCTTAGCCACTTGAGCCACCTAAGAAAGGGCAGCGCCGTCGGGGTTGGCCTGCGGAACTCCCCGCCACTTTTAGAAAGGGATGCAGGCGCTGCTGCTTGCTTTATTGGGGTCGGTGGGTGGGAGGGTGAGAAGGAGGGCGATTATTGGCGTTGATAAAAAAAACAAAAAACAAGCCAGACGTGGCCCAAATCGGGCTTTCAATGAGGGGGCTTCTAGATAGATGGATAGATAGATAGATGGATGGATGGATGGATGGATGGATGGATGGATAGATGATAGATAGATAGATAGATAGATAGATAGATAGATAGATAGATAGATAGATAGATAGATAGATAGATAGATAGATAGATAGATGATAGATAGATAGATAGATAGATAATTTTATTTCTATAACGTGCCTCTCCGGAAGGACTCGGGGTGGTGCACAGCCAAGTAAAAAGGTTGGAAGGCAGCTGGCTTTCTCTGAGCTTATTTGCCAGGGCTGATCATAAAAGAATTATTTGCAGCTCAGGGTTGACATGATGATGGCGGGGGGGGGGTGTTTCTCGGTGCTCTCTTGAGCGGGGTGGTTTTTCTTGTAGACGTTTCGTGACCCAACTAGATAACATCATCAGTGCTTAGTACGAAAAAGGAAGGGAGGGAGGGAGGAAAAGAAAGAGAAGGAGGGAGACAGGAAGGAAGGAAGGAAATGAATTGAAAATATAGAAGGAAGGAAGGAAGGAAGATGGATGGATAGATAGATGATAGATAGATTTGCAGCTCAGAGTCGACATGGGGGATCTTTGGTGCTCTCTTGAGCGGAGTGGATGGATGGATGGATAGACAGATGATATAGATAGATAGATAGATGATAGATAGATGATAGATAGATAGATGATAGATAGATAGATGATAGATAGATAGATAGATGATAGATAGGTAGGTAGATAGGTAGATAGATAGATAATAGATAGATAGATGATAGATAGGTAGATAATAGATAGATAGATAGATGATAGATAGATAGATGATAGATAGGTAGATAGATAGATAGATAGATAGATAGATAGATAGATAGATAGATAGATATAGATAGATTTGCAGCTCAGGGTTGACATGAGGGATCTTTGATGCTTTTTTTTTCTATTTTTTATTTTATTTTTCAAAACACAAAACAAAGTACATCTTTTTAGAGCAGGTGCTTGTTCTGTCATATAATAAGTACAATTATTATACCTATATAATAATTGTCCTTATTATTTGTACTTATAATTGTACTTATTAGGAAAAGGGGGAGAACTAAACGGACCTTGGGGCTCTCTTGAGCTTGGTTGTTTTCTTGCAGATGTTTCATGACCCAACTAGATAACTTCATCAGTGCTAGAAGGGAGTGGAGTATGCAGAGAGGAGGAGGAGGACTGTGAGGTCTTTGGGGCTCTCTGAGCTGGGTGGTTTCCTTGCAGGCGTTTCATGACCCAACTAAGTACCATAATATCATCAGTGCTAGGAGGGAGTGGGGGTGGAGGAGGAGGAGGAGGAGGAAGAGGAGGCTGTGAGATCCTAGATTCTCTCTGTGCTTGGCAGTTTTCTTGCAGGTGTTTCATGACCCAACTAGGTAACTTCATCAGTGCTAGGAGGGAGGAGTATTTGTAGAGTGGAGGAGGAATAGGAGGACTGGGGTTCTTGATGCTCTCCGAACATGGCTGTTTTCTTGCAGACGTTTCATGACCCAACTAGATAGTTTCATCAGTGCTAGTGTTATTTGCCGTATGCTAAATATATCACTGAGCTAATGTAATTTGCCTTGGGGGGGGGGGCTTGCGCTTTGTGGAATGAGACGGGTGTATAATCTTACAGGTATTTTAAGATTTTAGGGTTGTAAGCCTTTCACTGTCGTTCTGTAGTAAGATGGGCAGGCCAATAAATTTTACAAATAAATAGAAGTTGAGGAGGGGGTGGCAGGACTATCGTGGCCAATGGGGAACAAAGACGAGGGTTGCACCCCAGGACCCCGTATTTTCCTTTCAATGAAAAGAATATCTCTAACATCCCCCTGTTTATTTCAATTTATGACTGCAGGAAGCGTGCGGAATTTCAATTTTTCTTTCCATGTATTGCAGGAGGCAGCAGTACGTCGGGAAGCTCAAATTCGCCTTTTTGGAAGCCTCCCCCGCCTCCAAGAAGCTGATTGTGGCTACGGAGGAGAACGTGGTGGCTGCCTTGAACTCCCGCAGTGGTGAAATCCGTGCGTGTCTTTTGGGTTCCCTGCCTAGAGCGTCTCCCGGGGGAAGCGAAAGGGCCTCCCCCCCGCAAATGAGGAAGAGCGCTGCCTCTGGCGTGGGTGCGAGGCCTATTTAAAAGGTTGATCTGGGTTTTATTTTTCCCCTCCTCCAGTGTGGCGACATGTGGACAAAGGGACTCCTGAAGGGGCAGTGGATGCCATGCTGATCCATGGGCAAGGTGAGGAAGGGGGTGGTATCCTGGTAGTGTTGTGGCCCGTTGGCGGCCTGTGCAGATTGAAGCTGATTCCGACAGTGAGGAGGCTGGTGTGGTGCTGCGCCAGCAGCCTGTGCAGCTGGCACTCGAGTCAGACAATGAGGAGGCTGGAGAAGATGTGGTGCCAGAGGCGGGGATTCAGCCAGGGCCTTCAGAACCTCCAGAAGCTTCCAAAAGTGAAGAGGAAGAAGAGGAGGAGCCTCTTCTCGATGCACGAGCGCGCAGAGCTACCAAAAAGCAGGAGTGGGTCCTCAGGAGGAGGTCTCCTCGAGAGTAAGGCTTGGGGCTAATTGGCCACTCCCTTAGCCTATTTAAGGAAGAACGCCGACTGAAGCAATTTGCAGGGAACAACTTCGTTCACTCCTTCGCGTCTTGATCTTAGTGCTCTTTATCAGTTTCCTGCAAATTGCTTCCGGGCTTTCTGCCAACCCTAGTAAGATTACGATTATTTATTCTTGTAGGCTGTTAAGAAAGTTAATTAACAGCCTTCGTTTGAAAAAAAAAACTGATTTAATTTAGTAAACTAAGGTTTGTACAGACTTTGTGTGTGCTGCGTTCTTTGGGGTCCGTAGCTGGGGCTGAACAGGTAGTCGTTTCCCATTTGCTCTCACTCTTTCTCCATGCGGGCGCTATAGGCAGTCCACAATTGAGCCAAAATTTTCTCTTGTGTCGAGACAGTGAAGTTGAGTTTTTGCTCCATTTTACGACCTTTCTTGCCTCAGGTTTGTTTGAAGTGGTGTAAGGTTTCCTGCCTAAGCAGGGGGTTGGATAGAAGGCCTCCAAGGTCCCTTCCAACTCTGTTATACTATTCTATTCCAGTTATTGAATCACTACAGCTGTTAAGTTAGTAACAAGGTTGTTGTAAAGATGCTTTTTTTTTTTCCCAAGAGGCAAACGGACTTTCTTGGTTTTTCTTTTGAAGACGTTTCGCTTCTCATCTGAGAAGCTTCTTCTGCTCTGACTGGATGGTGGGGAAGGGAAGGATACTCCTTGATACTCCTTGCAGACAGCTGGGCATTTGCATCCTTTTTAGAGAGCCCTTGAAGCCACCTGGAGAACCTCAGAATCACCTGAGTGCAAATGGGTGTAGAGCCTCCTTGGAACTGCTGAAAGGACAAATTTATAGACTGGAGATAGGTGGTGTCGTATCCCACCCCCTCTGTTGAGAGAGGGCTGTTCAATTTTGACATAAATGGCCTCTCTGACCCGTCTTTCAAACCAGCAGTCCTCTTTGTCCAAAATGAGGATTTTGCTGTCTTCAAAAGAGCAGCTTTTGTCTTTTAAATGCACTAATGGACTGCTGAGTCTTGTCCTGATGGGTTTGTTCTGCTATGCTGAGCCATGCGTTTGTGAAGTGGTTGTTTTGTTTCCCCAAATGACCAGCTTGTCTGCAAAGAGTAAGAATAAGAATAAGAATAATTTTATTTCTATACCACCCTTCTCCCGAAGGACTCAGGGCGGTGTTCAGCCTCTTAAAAACACAAGACAACATCAGTTAAAATAGTTTAAAATTATTAAATAAATTCGGCTCGATTTAAAACCCCAGGAATTTAAAACCCAATTTAAAATTGTTATGTTGATAGACCAGCCTGGCGGAGTAGAACTCCTTCCCTTCCCCACCATCCAAGACAGCGCTGAAGAAAGCTGCTTGGATAAGAAGCGAAACGTCTTCAAAGAAAAACCAAGTTGCCACTTGGAAAAAAAGCACATTTGGGACAACCGATGACCTGGATGACTGAGAATCTCCCATAGCCATTTAGCAACAAGGTTGTTAAGTGAATCTGGCTTCCCCACTGACTAAGCCAGTAGTAGGTTGTTAAAAGGTGATCCCATGACCCCAGGAACATTGCAACCATCAAAAATACGAGTCAGCTGCCAAGCATCTGAATTTTAGTCACATGACCAGGGTCATAAGTGGAAAAATCATCGCAAGTGCCATTGTCACTTCAAGCGGTCGCTAAATGAATGGTTGTAATTCGAGGACTACCGTAACGTCGTTTCTTGATTTTTGGTTTTCGCTCGCAAGTTGAAAAATGTCTCCGAAAGACCCGCATTTTCAGCATTTGAGAAAAAAATCTGGAGAGGGACAGTTTAACCTGGCCAATCCCACAGAGGATGAAGCACGCTGAACTGTATTTTCCGTGCCTGTTTTCTGCAGATGCCATCACGGTTTCCAACGGGGGTCGTCTCCTGCGCTCTTGGGAAACCAACATTGGTGGCCTGA
Organism: Pantherophis guttatus; assembly: GCF_059756535.1. NCBI lineage: Eukaryota > Metazoa > Chordata > Lepidosauria > Squamata > Colubridae > Pantherophis > Pantherophis guttatus. Next base: position 10,792,691 of record NC_142077.1, on the reverse strand, counting down.
ACTGGGAGGTTTTGATGGACGCCGGCAGGTGAGTCTTTTAGAATACCAGAATACTTAGAATCACTTGGAATCCTGCATCCGGTTTTGGTCGCCACGATGTAAAAAAAAGATTTGGAGACTCTAGAAAGAGTGCAGAGAAGAGCAAGAAAGAGGATTAGGGGACTGGAGGCTAAAACATATAAAGGAACCAGGTATGTCCGGTTTAATGAAAAGAAGGATAGAGGTGACATGATAACAGTCTTCCAATATCTCAGGGGCTGCCCCAAAGAAGAGGGAGTCAAGCTATTCTCCAAAGCACCTAGAAGGCAGGACAAGAAGCAATGGGTGGAAACTCATCAAGGAGAGAAGCAACTAAGGAGAAATTTCCTGACAGTGAGAACAATTAACCAGTGAAACAACTTGCCACCAGAAGTTGTGAATGCTCCAACACTGGAGGTTTTTAAGATGTTGGATAACCATTTTGTCTGAAGTGGTGTAGGGTTTCCTGCCTAAGCAGGGGGTTGGACTAGAAGACCTCCAAGGTCCCTTCCAACTCTGTTATTCTATTCTGTTCTGTTCTGTTCTGTTCTGTTCTATTCTATTCTATTCTATTCTATTCTATTCTATTCTATTCTATTCTATTCTATTCCATTCCATTCCATTCCATTCCATTCCATTCCTATTCCTATTCCTATTCCTATTCCTATTCCTATATTCTATCCTATTCTTTCCATTCCATTCCATTCCATTCCGTATTTTCTATTCTATTCTATTCTATTCTATTCTATTCTATTCTATTCTATTCTATTCTATTCTATTCTATTCTATTCTATTCTATTCTATTCTATTCTATTCTATTCCATTCCATTCCATTCCATTCCATTCCATTCCGTATTTTCTCTTCTATTCCATTCCATTCTATTCTATATTAGGATTAGTTTCAATAATGAGTAAAGAAATCCATTTTTAAAAAAAAATTAAATTCTTAAATTAAGCTTTCAGGTGGCTAGTTTGGTGGGAGTCCAAGACGCTGTGAAGTATGTGGCCGTTTTGAAGAAAAGCTCCCTCCTTCTACATTATCTCTCCAACGGTTACCAAAAATGGATAGAACATTTGCCAGAAAGGTGAGTTGATTTGGTGACTAAAAACAACAACAACAACAGCCTTTAATCCTAACCGTAACCCTACTCATTTTTATAAAGCAGAAATTTTCTGTTGTGTTAGCACATTCTTTGCACTTCGGTTAAGTTTTTCTCCGCGACAGGCAATAGATTGCAGATTGTCCTTGTTTAGCGACCGCCTCATTTAGCGACTGACCGTTCACAGTCACAACGGTGATGGAAAAGCAACTTGGAACTTTGCAAACATAACTTGGGCAGGACAAAGAGAGCCGAGTTAAGATCGTAAGCACCGTTCCAGTTTCAGTTTAGTGACTGCTTCACTTGACAGCTGAATGACCAGTTCCAATTGTGGTCACTAAACAAGGACTGTTTACGGATTGTAAACAAGCAACCTTAAGTGTCTTCATTGTCAGGGTTCTGAGTAACACCCCCCAACGAAAGAAGACTCCGAGGCTTGAAGTTCCTCAAAGTTCCATGTTATTAGAGATGTCATATTGGCACACCTGGGAAAACCCGAATCTGAAAGCTTCCAGGTTTTCCCCACCCAAAAGAAAGTCCAAGTCCCTTCCCCTACACCCACATGTCCATCATGTCCAATCAATGCACCGTCCCAACTGGAGATGCTTCCCAGTCACACCCCTCCAGGTGCAGGGCAGAGTGACCTTGACTCTCTGAGAAAGGAATGTTATTTTGACTACATATCTCCCCAGCTCCATACAATCCCCCCTCCCAGTTTCCCACAGCACTAAATGTGGCAGGCCTGAAGGCCCAAGGCAAAAAATGGCTTCTGGGCCTGACATTCAGAGCTGTCTCTCTCTCGTTCTGCGTATTTTATATCAATTCTTAAGAATGATTTCATTTTGGCCCGGAAATTTGAGGAGTTTAGCACCTCGTGAGAAAGACGGCAAGACGGCTTAAAACAAGACAACACGATTATACTAATTCGCACCTCTGCTTTTCCTTATCAGCGAGATTGTCCAGTATCAGCTGGTCTATTCCCATGGAACAGGCGTGGTACACGTGGTCGGAATTTCTCCGCAGAGCCACCTCAGCATCCTGACTTTCAGCATTGAGGATGGTGAAATGACGAGACAGGTGAAGCAAAAATTTGGCTTTCAGCGGGATTTCCTTCGCCAGGTTGGCTGGGGGGAAAGAGAGGGAAGGGAAGACCGTAATTTTGCAAAAAAAATGTTTCTCTTACGGTAACATTACGACGACGGCAGTATTTGGGGTGCACCCGTGCCTTTAAGCAGGCCGTTAAATTTTCTGCCATGTGGATTTGCCTTTGCTGGCCTGAGATTCATCTCTTTGCTTTCCGTAGATCAGGGTGGCAGCTCCCTGGTTGAGGAATCTAGCTGGGACTTGCAACATCGTAGAAGAAGCCACGCTGGTGTGTGTGAACCCATCCACTCAGTCCCTTTACACCTTGTCTCTGGAGGCAGAGGAGGAGATGAAAGAGGTTCCACTGCAGGTGAGAGGGGTCCAGAAACGAGCTGGCCTGTCCATTTTGGCAAAGCTGAGAGGTTCTTCTGACTTTGTCGTTCAATGACCTCATAATCCCTTGTGGGGTGGAGTGTGGGCAACTGAATGGAGCAGAGTGATTTACTGGCCGGATGCCCTTCTTGTTGCCAGTACGGAGTTTTAGTCAGCAGATATATATATGCTCATTTTGCCCAGAGAGAGAAATATCAGCCTCTCTACTTAGGATCGAACTCACAGCCTCCTGATTGTGAGGCGAGAGCTCCATGTCAGGGTTCCAAGGAACACCCCCAACAAAAGAAGACTCTGAAGGTAGAAATTCCTCAAAGTTCCATTTTATTAGAGATGTCACATTGGCACATCTGGGGAAACCCGAATCTGAAAGCTTCCAGGTTTTCCCCACCCATAGAAAAGTCCCAAGTCCCTGCCCAGTACCCACATGTCCGTCACATGGTCCAATCAAAGCACCGTCCCAACTGGAGATGCCTCCCAGTCACACCCCTCCAGGTGCAGGGCAAGATGTCCTTGACTCTCTGAGAAAGGAATGTTATTTTGACTACATATCTCCTCAGCTCCATACAATCCTCCCTCCCCAGTTTCCCACAGCACTAAATGTGGCGGGCCTGAAGATCCAATGCCCAAGATGGCTTCCAGACCTGACACTCCACCTCTAGATCACCTCATCACTCTGAGAGGTTCTTCTTGAGTCCCTTTCCCAAAATCTCTCCTTGATTTTTTTTATCTGCCATGGAGCAACAAGCTGGAACTCGATCCTGGAACAGGGAAGTGCCTGTTCCTTTCAACTGTGGCCAGCACAATTATAATGCCCCAAAATGTCCTGATTGTTCTGAGTTAGCCTTCCCAAAACCACAAAGCAGACTCCTTATCCTGACAAAAAAACCCTTTTTATTAAGTGACTGTGAATTCCTCTCATTCACATCCAGCAAAGTCTTTCAAGGGAGAATTTCCAGTCACTGACCTTACCTGGCTTGGAGAGCTGCCAGGCCGATATCTTCAAAACTTGGCAAGGAGAGTCACGAACCAATTAAGTGAATGAATTGTCTCCTGCAAACTCCCCTCCCCTTTCGCTCTTCTTTCATTCCCTCTGGGAGGGGCCATTCGTCGTCCACCTGTGGCTTTACTCCTGAGTCGCCCCTTGTTCTTTAGCTGTTCCCTTCGTCTGGCAACTCTGTGCATGCGCACACTGGGAACAGGCTCCAGCTGTTCCTCTGCCTCACTGATATTTCACTCCGAAGGCAGCTGATAACTGTCAGACGGCCCTGGACCCCTCTCTGCCTCTGACGCAGAGCCCTCATCAGAGCCTTCCCCAGACTCCAGGACTGGTCCAGATTCCTCCCCAAAACCTCCTCACTGTCCGAATCTGCTGCCAGCTCCGCTGGCCGCTGGAGGGCCACAACACAGGTGTTGACTTCCTCTCTTCCTCTATCTTGACTGATCTGCCTGGTCTTTTTTTCCCCCCTTCCTGCAGTCTCTCGGCCTGGAATTTGCGGACATTTCCGAGGCCCGTATCCTGTCCTCCCAGCCGAACCCAGCCAGAGCTCCCCGGCCTCAGTTCTTCCTGCGTCTGTCGCCAACCCACTTCGCTCTCTTGCAATATCGGCACGGCGTCCTGAGCCTCCTTCGGAATTTCCCACAGGTGAGGACCAAAAAGGGAAGTTTCCGATCACCTGAGTTTTGACCTTCCTCCACCCTTCCCCTTCAAGGCAGGTTGGGTGGAAATAAATACCCAGCGAGTGAAAGTTTGACAATCTCAGTGCTTTTATACCAATGCAGTGGTGGGTTGTTCCCGGTTCGCAAGAACCGGTAGTAAAAATTTGTAGTAGTTCCGAGAACCAGTAATAACATTGGCTGGCCACGCCCCCGAACCGGTCCTCGGCCTGGTCGCTGCTCGCTTACCCTGCCTTTTTTTAAAAAAAAACTTTTAAAAGCATTTTTTCTACAACCTCTTCGGCCGAAAAAATGCTTTTAAAAGTAAAAAAAAAAAAAAAGCCTCTGATGATCCCGCGGTTCAGCTGGGATCGTCAGAGGCTTTTCAAAGCATTTTTTCTACAACCTCTTCGGCTGAAGAGGTGGTAAAAAAAAATGCTTTGAAAAATCTCTGACGATCCCAGCTGAGTTGCCTGATCGGCAGAGGCTTTTCAAAGCATATTTTTCTGCATCCTCTTAAGGTTGTAAGGCCATCATTCATGCTAAAGGTTACCCAACTAAGTATTAACTGACATGGGGGTCATTTCGGTATATCTCGTTTTTTTCTATGGTGATCATTTTTGTAGGTAGGTAGGTAGAGAGAGAGAGAGAAAGAAAGAAAGAAAAAAAAAGAAGAAAGAAGGAAAGAAAGAAAGAGAGAGAGAGAGAGAGAGAGAGAGAGAGAGAGAGAGAGAGAGAGAATTCTATATTGGCCAAGTGTGATTGGACACATAAGGAATTTGTCTTTGGTGCATATGCTCTCAGTGTACATAAAAAGAAAAGATGCATTCGTTAAGAACCATAAGATATATCTCATTTTTTCTATGGTGATCATTTTTGTAGGTCGGTCGGACGGTCGGTCGGTAGGTAGGTAGAGAGAGAAAGAAAGAAAGAAAAAGAAAGAAAGAAAGAAAGATAGATAGAATTCTATATTGGCCAAGTGTGATTGGACACATAAGGAATTTGTCTTTGGTGCATACGCTCTCAGTGTACATAAAAAGAGAAGATGCATTCGTTAAGAACCATAAGATATATCTCGTTTTTTCTATGTGTTTCACTTTTCTTCTTTATCCTGTCACTGCTATTCTAATAGCAAATCCTTCATAAACGTTATTGCATTACATTCCTGATTAAATTATCTTTCCATCGATATATAATTTTATGGTACTACTCCAAAAAAAAAAAAAGTGATGTTATTAGCTAGTTTTAGAAAATAACACTTTTCCCAAACGGTTTCCACAATTATGGCCACGACTGTAGATGTTTTCCTAACATCTTTTCTAACCACATGTGTATTTTGGCCCAATTTTTTTTTTCAAGTGATACATTCACTATTGATCTCTCACCGTCTTTTTCCAGGCCAGCCTTGTGACTTTTGCGACTACCGGTGAGAAGACAGTGACGGCTGTCCTTGCATGCAAAGGCGAAGGGGTAAATATATATCAATGCATGAAATGGGTGTGGTTTTTTTTTTTTTTTTACAATGACCCTGTAAGGGAGGCCTCTATCATCCCTATGTTGCAGCAGCAGGAATGCTAAGAATTGAGGCTCTTGGCGAATTTGGGAAGCAAATAATAATCTAATAAATAATTCCTGTCCGTTCACAGTTCTTGGATGTGCTGGAAGATTCTGTGTTAAAAAGGCAGAATTGATAAGGCCACCAAAACAGGGTCTCAAGCAGCCATTTGGAAAGGACATTGTTCTGTCCCCCTTCCTCACACAGGCCAACGTAATACCAAGCACGCCTGCCAATATTTTATTAGGTAAACAGATTAGAATTCTTGGCAGACCAAGGTTTTGGCAGCAAACTACCGAATGCCTGCCAAGACCGTTTTCGCTCCCATAAAGCAGGAGAGGACTTATCTTCAGTCCGTTCCAGGAGCAACAAATGATCCACGAGACAAGAGTTTAGTCAATGTTCAGTCCAAAATATATCCAAGCCGAATTTCAGAGATCACGATGTGACTTTCAGGGTTTAACTTTGTCCGTCACAAAGCCTGAAGAGCAATCCCACCCACTTTTATTCCTGGTGGGGCGTGGCTCCGTGACTCAGCTCAATCTCTGGCCCTCCCACGCCTCTTCCGTTGCTGCGCACGCTTCTCCCGCTGACGCTGCCTGGGATCAAGCCAGGATTCATCATCCTCGCTCCCTATCAATTGGGTGCTTCGATATGCCTTCCTCCTGGCCCATCCCAGGCTGTTCCTCCTGGCCTTTGGATGGAACCTGAGGCATTGCCAGAGAGGAGGGTCCTGGAGAGGGAGGCCTTGGCAGTTCCTCCCCATCACCTTCTGAGTCCTCTTCCTCTGTCAGGACAGGCTCGGGAGTCGGGGTCACAACAGACATGCTGGACGACGGAAAAAACTTGTTGCCTCTGATTTTTAAATGGTTCTGAATCTCACTTGGTCTGGATAGCAAAGGAAGCCTGAAGCATTTTTAAATCTTTGTTATAATAGAGTAACAGGAGGGACCTGGGAGGACGTCTACTCCAATTTGCTACTCAAGCAGGAAATCCTATACAATTTCAGACAAATGGTTGTTCCCAGCCTCTTCTTAAAAAGAGATTTTAAGAGGCTGCTTGAAATGGCGGGTGCTTGTTTGAATCCAAAATGCCTTGTTAAATTTTTCGCTTCCCTGCAGTGACCGTATTTTTCGGAGCATAAGACGCTCCGGAGTATAAATCGCACATCAGTTTTTGGGGAGGAAAACAAGAAATAAACAAATTATGCCTCTGCCTACCAGCATCCATCGGTATTCATCTGGCTGGCGTCCTTCCAGCAAACAGCCTGGTCAGCTTCAGCACGTTATTGCAGCCTGATTTAGCATGAACAGCTGATTGGCGGTTGGATCGGCCTCCCGGAATACCGCCAATCAGCTGTTACAGGCTGCGGGGATAGCCAGAGCTCATGGCTGCCTCTGCGTGTCGCGTTTTCAGCCTCTGCACGCTCCGTTTTAGACCCGTTCCATGCTGTGGGGATCGCCAAAGCACATCTCCGCCGATTGCCGCGTTTTCGGCCTCCGCGCGATGCGTTTTCGGCCTCCGCACACCCCATTTTTGGCCACTGCACGTCACATTTTTGGCTGGTTCCGTCGCCGCCAATCCCCACCACCTGAAACCGGCTGAAAATGCGGCGCACGGAGGCCAAAAACGGGGCGTGTGGAGGCCGAAAACGCGAAAATGGCCGGGGGGTGGGCAGGGCTTCGGCAACATTTGGTGTATAACACGCGCCACAATTTTCACCCACTTTTAGGGTGGGGGGAAAAGTGCGTCTTATACTCGGAAAAGTACGGTAACTTCCATTCTTGTAAGAAGCGGAAGGCTGTTTTGCTCTGTTCATTCTCTCCCTCCAGGAAGGCCTCTCTTGCCCCGCCCAGTCCTACACCGTCAACTTGTACCTGGCTGAAACCGGGCAGAGACTTCTGGACACCCTCATCACCTTCACTCTGGAGAAAAGCAGCATCAGGCCTGAGCAGGTAAACGGTTCTTCCGATGAGCGAGGTTTTGTTCTCAGCCTGCGGCCATTGCTCGACGCGGGTATTTCTCACATGCTTTGGGGATCCCAAGCCTCCCCCCCCCCGCTGCATTCTTTTAAAATCAAACATCCCTGGCTTTGAGAATGCCCTTGGTCTTGGAGTCCTAGTGGACAGCCATTTAAATAGGAGCCAGGCGTGTGCAGCAGCTGCCAAAAAAGCCAACACAGTTCTAGGCTGCATCAACAGAGGGATAGAATCAAGACCACGTGAAAGTGTTAATACCACTTTATAAGGCCTTGGTAAGGCCACACTTGGAATCCTGCATCCAGTTTTGGTCACCACGATGTAAAAAAGATTCTATTCTATTCTATTCTATTCTATTCTATTCTATTCTATTCTATTCTATTCTATTCTATTCTATTCTATTCTATTCTATCCTATCCTATCCTATCCTATCCTATCCTATCCCCTCTTCTCTTCTCTCTTCTCTTCTCTCTCCTCTTCTCTTCCCTCTTCTTTTCCCTATTCTCTTCTCTCTTCCCTTCCCTTCCCTTCCCTTCCCTTCTCTTCTCTTCTCTTTGCTATGCTATTCCACTCCATTCCATTCCATTCCATTCCATCCTATTCCCTCTTCTCTTCTCTTCCCTCTTCTCTTCTCTTCCCTCTTCTCTTCTCTTCTCTCTTCTCTTCCCTCTTCTCTTCTCTATGCTATGCTATTCCACTCCATTCCATTCTATCCTATTCCCTCTTCTCTTCCCTCTTCTCTTCTCTTCTCTTCTCTTCTCTTCTCTTCTCTTCTCTTCTCTTCTCTTCTCTTCCCTTCCCTTCCCTTCCCTTCCCTTCCCTTCCCTTCCCTTCCCTTCCCTTCCCTTCCCTTCCCTTCTCTTCTCTTCTCTTCTCTTCTCTTCTCTTCTCTTCCCTTCCCTTCCCTTCCCTTCCCTTCCCTTCCCTTCCCTTCCCTTCCCTTCCCTTCGCTATGCTATGCTATACTATGCTATTCCACTCCAATCCACTCCACTCCACTTCACTCCACTCCATTCTATCCTATTCCCTCTTCTCTTCCCTCTTCTCTTCTCTTCCCTTCGCTATGCTATGCTATACTATGCTATTCCACTCCACTCCACTCCATTCCATTCCACTCCATTCCATTCCATTCTATCGCTCATCCATTCCTTCCCTTTGTTTGCAGCTCTTCATTCAGGTCTTTTTAAAGAAGGACGACTCCGTTGGGTACCGCGCCTTGGTGCAAACGAAAGATCACCTCCTCCTGTTCCTGCAACAGCCAGGTACCCCTCCGAGTGCAGAGTGGGTGCGCCTCCCTTCGTGGTTCCCTCTGCTTGGGCCCGACGTGGGCCAGAGCTTTGTTAGGCCTTCCTCCTCCTCCTCCTCCGTTGCTCTGCCCTCTGGGAGATTCCATCAACAGCTAAAAAGAAAAAAAACACTTTTTTTTTTTCTCACTTAATCTCACTCTTGGCAGGAAAAATTTGGTGGACCCGGGAGGAGTCTCTGGCCGAGGTGGTTAGCCTGGAGATGGTTGACCTGCCCTTGACAGGGGCCCAGGCTGAACTGGAGGGCGAATTTGGGAAGAAAGCCGGTAAGGATGAATTAGGATGGGCGGGGGGGGACGGGGACGGGGGGGGGGAGAGAATTATTTTGGCAAGATGGCTGAGGCGAACACTTGAAAAATAAGCCTGGTGTTTATCGCTGGGTGGAGCATTTTCCTAAAGGTCTATTCTGCCCACTGCAATCGGACTTGGATTGTTGCAGGGGTGAAATCCAGCAGGTTCTGACGAACCGGTAGCGGAAATTTTGAGCAGTTCGGAGAACCGGCAAATACCACCTCGGGCTGGCCCCAGGAATGGGGAGGGAATGGAGATTTTGCAATATTCTTCCCCTAGGAGTGGGGAGGGAATAGGGATTTTGCAGTATCCTTCCCCTGGAGTGTGGTGGGAATGGAGATTTTGTAATATTCTTCCCCCAGGAGTGGGGAGGGAATAGGGATTTTGCAGTATCCTTCCCCTGGAGTGTGGTGGGAATGGAGATTTTGCAGTATCCTTTGGGGAGGGAATGGGGATTGGGGAGGGAATGGGGAATTTGTAGTATCCTTCCCCTGGAGTGGGGAGGGAATGGGGAATTTCTAGTATCCTTCCCCTGGAGTGTGGAGGGAATGGGGATTTTGCATTATCCTTCCCCTGGAGTGGGGTGGGAATGGGGATTTTGCATTATTCTTCCCTGGAGTGGGGAAGGAATGGGGATTTTGCGGTATCCTTCCCCATAGAACCAGTAGTAAAAAAATTTGGATTTCACCACTGGATTGTTGCCCTCGTTTGATCAGGAGACACAAGGACATCTCGGAAGGAAGAAAAAAAAAATATCCACAAATACGTTTTGGCCTTGTGTGTGATTTGTGCTGCTGTGTTCAGGGTTTTTGTTGTGTTTCGTTGTTTGTTTGCTTTTTCCACTCCTCCAAAGACTAAAATGTTGAATTGTTTCCTGGTTTGTGTTTCCTTTTTTTGCTGCCTGGAAATCAGCCATTCAAGGTAACCCGGCATGTGCCAGTGTCCTGTTTTGCTCGGGTGTGTACTGTGAGTGTGTGAGAGGGGGAGGCACACTGATCTCCGGGGCTGTTTTCGGATTTTGGAACGATGCCCCACGTGGTTTGGCCTGATATCTGGGCACAGAAACCTGGAAATAAACTTTCCATCTTATTATTAGAGATTATTGTTTTTCTTTCTGCTCCTTCTCTTTCTCCTCCTCCTTCTTCCTCTTCCTCCTCTCTTCCTTCCTCTTCCTTCCTTCTTTCTCCTTCCTTCTTCCTGTTCTTCCTCCTCTTCCTCCTCCTTCTCCTTTGTCTTCCTTCTTCTCCTCCTTCCTTCTTCCTCTTCTTCCTCCTCTTCCTCATCCTTGTTCTTCTTCTCCTTCGTCTTCCTTCCTTATTCTCCTTCCTTCTTCCTCTTTCTCCTCCTCCTCATTCTTCTCATTTTCCTCCTCCTCTTCCGTCTTCCTTCCTTCTTTCTTTCCTTCCTTCCTTCCTTCCTTCGTCTTCCTTCTTCTCCTTCTTTCTTCTTCCTGTTCTTCCTCCTCTTCCTCCTTCTCCTCCTTCGTCTTCCTTCTTCTCCTCCTTCCTCTTTTCCTCCTCCTCCTCCTTCTTCTTCCTCCCTTATTCTTCTCCTTCCTTCTTCCTCTTCTTCCTCCTCCTCATTCTTCTTCTCATTTTCCTCCTCCTCCGTCTTCCTTCCTTCTTTCCTTCCTTTCTTCCTTCCTTCCTTCCTTCTTCTCCTCCTTCCTTCTTCCTCCTCCTCATTCTTCTTCTCATTTTCCTCCTCCTCCTCCGTCTTCCTTCCTTCCTTCCTTCCTTCCTTCCTTCCTTCCTTCCTTCTCCTCCTTCCTTCTTCCTCCTCATTCTTCTCATTTTCCTCCCCCTCCTCCGTCTTCTTTCCTTCCTTCTTTCCTTCCTTCCTTCCTTCTTCTTTTTTCTTTTGATGAGTTTCCAGGCCTTTTCGCAAAACAACTTTCAGGGAAGAACTTAAAATTTTACAGGAAAGCTTTTTTTTTCCCCCTGGGGACCATCAGGAAGAAGGAAGAATTTTGCTCGGGAGCCTTTCCTTAATCGTGGTTCTCGGTGGCGGCTGTTGTGGCTGCTGCTTGTTTTCCCAGATGGCCTCCTGGGCATGTTCTTCAAACGTCTGTCCTCTCAGCTCATCCTGCTCCAGGCCTGGACCGCTCATCTCTGGAAGATGTTCTACGACGCCCGGAAACCCCGGAGCCAGACGAAGAACGAGTTCAACGTCGATAACTTAGCCCGGGATGAGTTCAACCTACAGAAGATGATTGTGATCGCCACAGCTTCTGGAAAGGTGAGCGGGAAGGGCTGTGGTCGCTCGCTGTGCCGGATAGTTAGAGGTCGTGGAAGAACCCCACACCAGCAGGTCAGCAACCTTCCACTCGTCTTCAGAACCTGGTAGACTGCTCCTGCAGGTGGGAGGTGCTATTCCTCACGTCGATGGTGAGAGAGAACGTAAGGAGACTCCTGTTTATCGTCATCCTCTTTTTAACGACCCCATAATCCCTTGCGGGGTGGAGTCTGGGCAATTGAATGGAGCCGAGTGTTTTACTGGCCGGATGCCCTTCTTATTGCCAGGGCGGAGTTTTATTCAGCAGATATAATCTCAGTGTGCCCAGAGAGAGAGAGAGAGAAATATCTGCCTCTACCTAGGATCGAACTCACAACCTCCCGATTGTGAGGCGAGAGTGCCACCTCTAGGCCAACGCACCGCTCATAAAGGAGAGTCCTGTTATCTGAATTTAAAGCGATGGGAGTCTTCGCTTTGTATTGAAATGGCCTCAAACCCGGTTGCCAGGAGAGGAAACCTTTAACCCATCAGGCAGGGTCCCAATGCCAGGGTGGCTTTGTGGTTCCCAGGCAGCTCTACTCTCCTCCTCCACCTCCTCCTCTCCTCCTCCTCCTCCTCCTCCTCCTCCTCCTCCTCCTCCTCCTCCTCCTCCTCCTCTCCTCCTCCTCCTCCTCCCTCCCTCCTTCTCTTCCTCCTCCTCCTCCTCCTCCTCCTCCTCCTCCTCCTCCTCCTCCTCCTCCTCCTTCTTTCGATATCCCAGGTGTCTCCTAAGGACAGCTTAATTCAGAGATTTTTTTTCCCCCCTCTCCAGCTTTTCGGAATAGAGAGCAGTTCGGGGACGATCCTATGGAAGCAGTTCCTTCAGGACCTGCGTCCCGGCTCTTCCTTTAAGCTGATGGTCCAGAGGACGACGGCTCATTTCCCCCACCCCCCACAATGCACCCTGTTGGTGAAGGACAAGGTGGGTGCTTCCCCTCCCGCCTTCTCTCCTGAGTAGAAGAGGAAACGAACCACGGTGGGGCAGCGGTTAGAGTGCAGTACCGCAGGCTACTTCTGCTGACTGCAGTTTGGCAGATCGAATCTCACCAGGCTCAAGCTTGACTCGTCCTTCCGTCCTTCTGAGGTCGGTCAAATGAGGACCCAGTTTGTTGGGGGCAAGTGGTGTAGCCCGCCAGCGGCCAGCAGAGTTGGCAGTAGAGTCGGACAGATTGGGGAGGAATATGGGCCAGTCCTGGGGGCTGGGGAAAGCTCGGACGAGGGCTCTGCGTCAGAGGCAGAGAGGGAGTTAGCAGTGAGGCAGAGGAACATCTGGAACCCGTTCCCAATGTGCTCATGCGCAGAGCTGCCAGAAGACAAGAACAACTCAGAAAGCAGGGTCGACTCGGGAGTAAGGCCACACCTTGGAGGTGATTGGCCCCTCCCATAGGAAAAACGAAAGAGGAGCGAACGGGGAGGGGGCTTTTGCAGGAAACAATTCATTCGTTCCGTGACTCTGTGCCAAGTTTTGCCTTGTACTGCATTTGGAAACTTAGTTACCTGGCAGCTTTCCAAGCAAGATAAGGTCTGTGTTGATAAATATTCCTCCGAAAGACTGTTTGGACAAACCTTGCTAACTGTGAATGAAAGGAATTCACAGTCGTGTAAATAAAAGAGGTTTTGCCGAGACTCTACTTCCTGCTTTTTAAGGGAGCCTAGTCAAAACAGCAAGAGGCTGACTCTGTAAACCGCTTAGAGAGGGCTGTAAAAGCACCGTGAAGCGATATAGAAGTCTTAAGTGCTATTGCTAAGTGCTAAAAAGACTGGGTGGGAGAGAAAGGCCGATGGTCCATGTGGGGGAGGAACGCCGGGGGAGCAGCCTTCTTTGATCTAAGGCCGTGGTTCTCAACCTGCGGTCTCTAGGGGGTCCATAAAAGCTTGGAAAAAAATATCATGATTTACCGTATTTTTCAGAGTATAAGATGCACCTCCCCTCCCTAAAAGGGGGTGAAAATTTAGGTGCATCTTATACACCTAAGTATGTAGCCCCGCCCACCCACTGGCCCCCACCCTTTGGCCTCTGCCTCCCAGCAGTTTACCTCCTTGCAGCAAACAGCAAGAAAAAACAGCTCCTTTCAGCTTCAGCACAGCTTAATTAGCACAAGTTGATTGTTGGATCGGCTTCCTGACTCTCAGCTGTTTCAGGCTGCCGGGATTGCCATGGCCTATTGCTGCGCGGGGCCTCTGCTGCTTGCTGCAAGGAGGTAAATTGCTGGGAGCAGATTTTTTTTTCCCCTTGTGCTAATCAAGCTATGCTGAAAACGAAACTGAAAGTAAAGCAGGCTGCTTGCTGCAAGGAGGCAAAATTGCTGGGGGGCAGAGGCAGATTTCTTTTTCTTGTTTTCCTCACCAAAAAAAGGCAGGTGCGTCTTATAGTCCGGAGTGTCTTATACTCTGAAAAATACGGTAAATCTTGAGCTAAGTCTCGGGGGTCCCTGGCCACAAAAAGGTATTTAAAGGCCCACGGGGAAAGGAAAAGTTTTGAACCAATGGCCTAGGGTGTTTTAGCCCCCACTCAACCTCTCCCTGCTGCCTCCCCTTCCCCCCAGGAGTCGGGCCTCAGCAAACTCTATGTCTTCAACCCCATCTTCGGCAAATGGAGTCAGGTGACTCCCCCGGGGCTGAGCCGCCCCATCCTGCAATCCATCCTGCTTCCCATCATGGACCAGGATTACGCCAAAGTGCTGCTCCTGATCGACGACGAGTACAAGGTACCCCCGTCCCCTTCCTACAGCCTTGGGGAGGGGGGGGAACAGGTGGGTGGGTGTCGTACTGGCAGGATTCTTCTGGAGAGGCCTGTTAAGGAATTCATGTGCACATGAAAATGATTGAGAGTAGTTAGGAAATAACACAGCCAACACACAGATTCACTGAGTTGTGTTTACTTTCAGGAAATAGTAATAAGGCCCAGTCCAATAAACAGTCCAGGTCATTCACATATAAAGCAGTAGATGGTTAAACAATAGTCCAGGGATAATCCAATAACAAAGTCTTCTTACCAGTTGTTGTAGTCATACACGAGTTGCAAACAGTAGCAAACACAGCAAACAGCAGTAAACAGCACACAGCAAAGAGCATCAAAGAGAAACAAACCATGTTTCTAGCTCCCTCTTAAGGACATTGGCTACAGAGCCAACCAATCAGGACACAGTATGATGCAATACAGCAGTTTTAAAGCTATCGATGGTTTATATATTGCCAACCCAAGAAGGTAGGTGAAATCATTTCCTAACATTTCCTATTTGCTTCCCCCCCCCCTTAACTCCCTCCGGCAGGTGACGGTCTTCCCGGCCACCAAGAACGTCCTGCGGCAGCTGGAAGAAATGGCCCCCTCCGTCACTTTCTATCTGGCGGACGAGAAACGGGGGAAGCTGATGGGACGGAGGCTGAGAAGGGTACGGCTCCTGGATTCCCAAGCGGGGGGGCAGGGCGGGGGGGGGCGTTGTCAGTGAATTGGAGGGGAGGGGAGGGACGTAAGATTTCTTCTTTTTTTTAGATGAAGGGAAATTTTCTTTGATGTCCTGTTGCTTTGGTCTGTCTGTCTGTCCGTCTGCCCGTCCATCTATCTATCTATCTATCTTTATCATCTGTCTATCCATCCATCCATCTCTATCTATATCATCTATCTATCTATCTGTCTATCTACTGTATCTATCTATCCATCCATCCATCCATCTATCCATCCATCTCTATCTTGTATCTATCTATCCATCCATCCATCCATCTCTATCTTCTATCTATCTATCTATCCATCCATCCATCTCTATCTTGTATCTATCTATCTATCTATATCATCTATCCATCCATCCATCTCTATCTTGTATCTATCTATCTATCTATCTATCTATCTATCTATCTATCTATCTATCTATCATCTATCTATATCATCTATCCATCCATCCATCCATCCATCCATCCATCCATCCATCCATCCATCCATCCATATCTATCTATCTATCTATCTATCTATCTATCTATCTATCTATCTATCTCATCTATCCATCCATCCATCCATCTCTATCTATCTATCTATCTATCTATCTATCTATCTATCTATCTATCTATCTATATCATCTATCCATCCATCCATCTCTATCTTCTTTCTATCTATCTTTCATCTCTCCCACACACATCTATTTAATCTATCCATCACCTATCCATCTACCCTATCTCTCTCTCTCTCTCTCACACACACACACACACACAATTAATTTATCTGTCTCATATCATCTCTGTCACACACACATCTAATTATCTATCCATCTGTCCTATCCATCCATCCATCCATTCATCCATCCAATCTCTCTCTCTCTCTCTCTCTCACACACACTCACTCACTCACACACACACACACCTATTTATCTGTCTCTAGCCAGGGTATGGCATAGAATACATGGCCGTAAAGATGGAGCACATCATACTATAGTGCATGTATAATGGAAATACGTAGTCGATTTTGCAAGGTGTGAGGAATTCAAGACGTTACGTTATAAAGTTACGTTTTGGCATACGTCGGTGGAGGAGAACGGAATTAACAGCTTCCACTAAGGCAGAGGCTAAATTGGGGGAGGTCACTGCCAGCCTCTCTGGGTCCAGACAGTGCTCGAGCACTTGGGAGGGGAGTTAGAGGGGAGAGTTTCAAGTCATGAATCAGCCTTTGACCCACTGGCTATTCCCCACCCCCACCCCCCAGGATCTGGCAACCGAAGAGACTTGGGATGTCACTATCCCTCCTGATCTGCAGCGCATCGTGACGGTGAAAGGGAAGCGGGCCAACGAACACGTCCACTCTCAAGGCCGAGTGATGGGTGACCGGAGTGTCCTGTACAAGGTGAGAGGGAGAAAGCAAGCTCCCTTCTCCTCCTCTTCTTCTCCTTCCTCTTCTCCTCTCCTATCTCCTTCTCTCCTTCTCCTCTCCTCCTCTTCTTCTCCTTCCCCTTTTCCTCTTCTCCACCTCTTCTCCTCTCCTTCTCTTCTCCTGCCCCTTCGCCTCCCCTTTTCTCCTTCCTCTCCTCCTCTCCTCCTCCCCTTCTTTTCTCCTTCCTCTTCTCTTCTCCTATCTCCTTCTCTCTTCCTTCTCCTCTCCTCCTCTTCTTCTCCTTCCCTTTTTCCTCTACCTCTTCTCCTCTCCTTCTCTTCTTCTCCTGCCCCTTCTCCTCCCCTTTTCTCCTTCCTCTTCTCCTTTTCCTCTTCTCCTCTTCTCCTCCCCTTCTTTTCTTTCCTCTTCTCCTCTCCTATCTCCTTCTCTCCTCCTTCTCCTCTCCTCCTCTTCTTCTCCTTCCCCTTTTCCTCTTCTCCACCTCTTCTCCTCTCCTTCTCTTCTTCTCCTGCCCCTTCTCCTTCCCTTCTTTTCTCCTTCCTCTTCTCCTTCTCCTCTTCTCCTCTCCTATCTCCTTCTCTCCTCCTTCTCCTCTCCTCTTCTTCTCCCTCCCCTTTTCCTCTTCTCTACCTCTTCTCCTCTCCTCTTCTTCTCCTGCTCCTTCTCCTCCCCTTTTCTCCTTCCTCTTCTCCTTCTCCTCTTCTCCTCCCCTTCTTTTCTCCTTCCTCTTCTCCTTTCCTATTTCCTTCTCTCCTCCTCTTCTTCTCCTTCCCCTTTTCCTCCTCTTCTTCCTCTCTCCTCCTTCTCCTCTCCTTCTCCTCTTTTCCTCCTCTTCTTTTCTCCTTCCTCTTCTCTTCTCCTCTCCTATCTCCTTCTCTCCTCCTTCTCCTCTCCTCCTCTTCTTCTCCTGCCCCTTCTTTTCTCCTTCTGTTCTGACCGAGGCCTCCCAAGATCATGAAGCTGACTCCTCATCCGGATAAAACCTCTTTTATTTAGATTAAAGGGATTTCCTCTCCATCAAAGTCCCGGCAAACAGTCTTTCATGAGATTTCACAACTATAGACCTTTATCAGGCTTGGAGAGTGGCCAGGCCGATACCTGCACCAGCAATTACTTGGCAAGAAGTCAGGAACAGATCTTTACCCTAATGAATTGAACTAATTGTCTCCTGCAAACTCCCCTCCCCTTCGCTCCTCTTTATTCCCTCTGGGAGGGGCCATTCACCGTCCATTCACCTGTGCCTTTACTTCCGAGTTGGCCCTTGTTCCTTAGCTGTTCCCTTCTCCTGTCAGCTCTGTACATGCGCACACTAGGAACAGGCTCCAGCTGTTCCTCTGCCCCACTGATGTCTGACTCCGAAGGCAGCTGATAACTGTCGGAGGGCCTTGGCCCCCTCTCTGCCCCTAACGCAGAGCCCTCATCAGAACCCTCCCCAGCCCCCAGGACTGGCCCATGTTCCTCACCAACCTCCTCACTTTCTGAGTCTGCTGCCAGCTCTGCTGGCCACTGGCAGGCCACACTACCTTCCTCTTCCCCTCTTCCCCTCTCCTATCTCCATCTCTATTCCTTCTTTCCTTCTCCTTCCTGTTTTGCTCCTCTTCTCCTCTTCCCCTTCTCCTTTCCTTCTTCTCCTTCTATCGCTCTCCTTCTTCTTCCCTTCCCCACTTTGTGCAATGGCTCTGAGCCTTTTGCCTAAGGAAGCCTAATGGGCTTTGTATTCCCCCCTCTCCCTCGCAGTCGCTGAACCCCAACCTGCTGGCTGTAGTGACCGAGAGCACGGACACCCACCCGGAGCGCTCGTTCATCGGGATCTATTTGATCGACGGCGTCACCGGCCGGATCATCCACTCCTCGGTGCAGAAGAAGGCCGAGGGGCCGGTGCACATTGTCCATTCAGAGAACTGGGTGGTGGTAAGAGTTTGCCCCTCCCCCAAAGCTTCAGTACCTTGTAGGGCCAAGTCATGAGAGAGAGGGAGAGACCCCAGGGACTTGAGAAATGTGGCTTTATTGTTAGAGACCCTCCTTCTCTCCTGCAGTACCTATATTGGAACGCCAAGGCCCGTCGGAACGAGTTCACAGTGCTGGAGCTGTACGAGGGCACCACGCAATACAACGCCACGGCCTTCAGCTCCCTGGACCGGCCCTACTGGCCCCAGGTGCTGCAACAGTCCTACATCTTCCCCTCCGCCATCAGCGCTATGGAAGCCACCATCACCGAGCGGGGCGTCACGAGTCGCCATCTGCTGAGTTAAGGAAGGGGGCCGGGAGAGGGAGGCCAGGCGGTGTGCCTTACATTCACAGGTTCACACTGAGGATCCTTCAGAGGATTCGGACAGTGAGGAGGTTGGGGAGGAGCGTGGGCCAGTCCTGGAGTCTGGGGAAGGCTCCGATGAGGGCTCTGCGTCGGAGGCAGAGAGGAGGCCAGGGCCGCATGCCAGTTATCAGCTGCCTTTGGAGTCAGACATCAGTGAGGCAGACGAACAGCTGGAGCCTGTTCCCAGGGTGCACATGCGCAAAGTTGCCAGACAAAGGGAACAGCTAAAGAACAAGGGTCGACTCAGGAGTAAAGCCACAGGTGGACGATGAAGGGCCCCTCCCAGAGGGAATAAAAGAGGAGCGAAAGGGGAGGGGAGTTTGCAGGAGACATAATTAGTTTGCTTAATTGGTTCGTGACTCTCCGAGAATCCTTGCCAAGTTTTGAAGATATCGGCCTGGCAGCTCTCCAAGCCAGGTAAGGTCTGTGACTGTCAATTCTCCCTTGAAAGACTTTGCTGGATGTGAATGAGAGGAATTCAGTGTCACTTAATAAAAAGGGTTTTTTTGTCGGGACAAGGAGTCTTCTTCGTGGTTTGGGGAAGTCTAGGTCAGAAGAGCCGGTGGCTCCGCCCCAGAGCAGATCGAGCCCTCTAGAGCTTCCTGTGTCCCTTGTGATGCCAAATTTGGACCGGGCACCCTGGGCTAAGCTGGCAACTTTTCCGAACTGCCACTCGCTCTCCCTTGGCGAATTCGTGCCTCTGCCTTCTCCTTGTCAGGAGAAGCAGCACAGGACTTTCTCCTGATTGCAGAACTATTCGTCTGAAATGGGATAGGATTTCCTGTTTGACCAGAGGAGGGTTGGACTAGAAGACCTCCAAGGTCCCTTCCATGATTCTCTCATTTTTCCTCAGTTTGTTACATTTTATGTCAAAGCTTAAAAATACAAAATTGGGGCAGGGGAAAAAAACAAAACCGGAGGCGAAACAAAAGTAGACAAGAACATTTTTTAAAAATTACGAATTAAAAGAAAGACACACAAAAAAACCTACATTATCCTCCCTGACAAATCTATTGCAACAATAACAGCTTCTCTCTTCCACCCTCCCCTCCCACAATTTCAAAGCATCTCCATTTTTCTCTTGGGCACAGTTGGTCTTCCCTCGGGAGCCATTTTGTCCCTCCCCAAGGCTTTGATGGATCCACGGCGGCCGGAAGTCCCCACAGAGCAAACGAGGTGAGGAATTTGGGGAGGGGGGAAGATCCATCCACTGCCTAGCCCTGGGGAGAGGGGTTTTCCCTGCCCTGAATTGACCTTCCTTAGTCAGACCTCTGTGGCCAAGATTTTGTAATGCTCGGGGGGGGGGTTCAAAAATTTTAGCAAGGGGTTCTCTGCCCTGTTGCTGGGTGGGTGTGACCATGGTGGGCGTGGCCTAGTAAGCCTCCTGCGCCATGGTGGGTGGGTGGGTGGAGCGTTTTTGCCCTCCCCGGGCTCTGGAGGTTTTTCTCGGCAAAAACGTCCTCCCCAGGCACCGGAGGCCCTCTGGAGTTCCGGTCTTCCCAAACTTCTGGTAGATTTTTCGCCCTCCCCGAGCCTCCGCGCACCCCCTCCACATACCTGCATCCAAAACGGGCCACGTGGGAACTCCTGGGAGGAGTGGGGCGGGGTGGAGCGGGGCCAGCCAGGAGTGGGATTTGGCGGGTTCTCCGAACTGCACAGAATCTTAGCTAGAGGTTCTCCCGAACCCCCAGCGGCCCCACCCCTGATGTAAAGTTGCATAAGAATTATTACAAATTGCAAAGAGCAGTGGCGAAATACCAAAAAAAAGAAAGGAAAAAAAAAAGAGAATAAGCTAGGACTGAGATGTGGGACCGAGATGTTTTCCTGCTCATTTCAGGGAAGAAAACCTGATCCCTTATTCCCCGGATGTGCAAATCCACGCCGAGAGGTTCATCAACTACAATCAAACCATCTCTCGAATGAGGGGCATTTACACAGCTCCATCGGGCCTGGAGTCCACTTGTCTGGTGAGCTCTTTTTTCTTAGGCCAATGTTCCTTCAGCTTCGAGAGGGGTGGGACTTCAACTCCCAGAATTCTCCAGCCAAGCTTGCTGCCTGGGGAATTCTGGGAGTCAAAGTCCAGTCCTCTTTAAAGTTCCCAAGGTTGAGAAATGCCATAGACCAGTGGTGAAATGTAAAATGTGTTCTGTGGGGGTGGGGGTAATGTGACTGGGTGGGCGTGGCCAACTTTTATTTTTTACTTTTAAAACCATTTTTTCTACAACCTCTTCAGCCGAAGAGGAGGTTAAAAAAAATGTTTTTAAAAGGCTCTGACGATCCCAGCTGAGTTGCCTGATCGTCAGAGGCTTTTGTTTTCTTTTAAAAGCATTTTTTTTTGCTTTTAAAAGAAAAAAAAGCCTCTGACGATCAGGCAACTCAGCTGGGATCGTCAGAGCCTTTTAAAAACATTTTTTCTACAACCTCTTCAGCCTCTGACGATCCCAGCTGAGCGATCATCAGAGGCTTTTTTTTTTTAACTTTTAAAAGCATTTTTTCGGCCGAAGAAAAAATGTCCAGGATGCGAGGGGTCTGTAGATATTTTCCCAGCCCTCTTTTTGACTTGTGCAGTATACAGGTCCTCAATGGAAGGCAGGTTGGTAGCCATTGTTTTTCCTGCAGTTCTAATGATCCTCTGAAGTCTCTGTCTATCTTGTTGGGTTGCAGAGCCAAACCAGACAGTTATGGAGGTGCAGATGACAGACTCAATCATTCCTGAATCATAAACTGGATCAGCAGCTCTTTGGGCAGTTTGAGCTTTCTGAGCTGGCGCAGAATGAACATTCTTCGTTGAGCTTTTTTTGATGACGTTTTTGATGTTAGGTGTCCCATTTTTAAGTCTTGAGATATGATAGAATCTAGAAAGTTGAAGGACTCTACTGTTGATCCTGTGTTGTCTAGTATTGTAAGAGGTTTATTTATTCTTCTCTCCTTCAGGTGGTAGCTTATGGGTTAGACATCTACCAGACCAGAGTCTACCCCTCCAAACAGTTTGACGTGCTCAAAGACGATTACGATTACGTCTTGATCAGCAGCGTGCTGTTCGGGTTGGTCTTTGCCACCATGATCACGAAGAGGCTGGCTCAGGTGAAGCTGCTGAACCGTGCCTGGCGGTAACGGGAGAGATTCACGCAGACCCGCCCTTGAGGGTGGACGGCCGAGCCCTCCGCGAGGGAATCCCGGTGGGTTGCAGCCTCATTTGAAAGGGGAAGGGGTGTCTTGCCCCTTTCCCCCTTGAAGAACGAACGAACTGTGGAACCGCGCTGCCTGTTGCCCAAACCCGTCTCCAATTCACTGCGGAAAATGAGAAATTCTTGAGAAACGGGAAGGTTCTGTGAAATTAAGCTGCTTTGAAAATGGTGTTTTTTCCCCCCTCGTCCTTCAATTTGCCTGCGCTGCAAAACTGCTTTGCTGTGGAACTTTCTTACAACGACCGTTTTCGACTCCTGAAGCCGTGATAAAAACATTGTCATCCTGTTTCTTCCCCCTTGAAATTTTAGCCGATTTAAGGAATTCAGCCAGATTTCTCTGCATAGCTTGTGTCCTCTCTTTCCCTCGGATTTTCAGCAGAAGAAAATGGCTGGGGTGGGGGGGGAAACCCAGCATTTTGAGAGAAATGTGTGAAACATCAGCTTGGAAAATGCAGAAGATGAATCTGAAAAAAATAAGATATAAACCGGGCAAAAGTGAGCCTGTTCAATCTTTAGTGTCCCTGGCAAGGAATTTCAAAGAGAGACAATCTGTCATTTCCCTGCATTGAATTTTTAAATTTCTCTTTCTTAATTGGCTCTTTCCCCCCCCCTCCTTTGTCTTATAGTTTCCTAATTTATATTGAATTTTTTGAGTCAGCCCAGATTTGGGTTATGGGAGTACTTGAAGCTCATGAAAAAAAGCAAGTTTGACTTTGTAAATGAAACATTTTTCCTGAATGTGTGGGGTTTTTTTTTCTTTTTTCTCCTTACAGCAAGTGAGTGGTTTGCTAATAGTCTTCGGTCGGTTTATTTAAATTTATTCTGAGGAGGTGGTGGTGGGCAGAGTCTAAATCTGGAGTTTGCAGGGTAGAAATTTGTGTTTTCTGTCGGGGGAAAATGTGAAGTCAGACCCAATTCCCCCTGTATCCAGATCAAGGCAGAGCAGAAATAAAAGAAATAAGAGTGAATTTGCTTCTTTGGCTCCCTGGAAGTGTGTTTAACTGGCAGGTTTCCCTGGAAATGCAGGCTTGCAACCCCTTACCTATGAAGCACCATTATTTTCATCAACTTTATTAAATGTAAAAATATAAGAATATATAAAATAACAGAAGATTTTAGATTGCAAGCTCTTTGAGCCAGAGATTTATTTGAATTTTAAGCCATTAATGTGTTATATACATAGATATATATACAAATATATATGGCTTTTTAATATATATATATATTATATATATATGTAGGTCTTTGGTTATTCGGGTTTTCTCCCGCGTAAAATTGGAGGTTTCTTGGGGACGTTTCGACGAAGTCTCATTCGTCATCTTCAGGCTGGTGTTCTCGGCTTCGTGCTTCCAGGAGCAATGTGAGATCGCAGCACGAAGTGGAAGCACGAAGCCGAGAACACCAGCCTGAAGATGACGAATGAGACTTCGTCGAAACGTCGCCAAGAAACCTCCAATTTTACGCGGGAGAAAACCCGAATAACCAAAGACCTACATACAAACACCCGCGAAAACCTCAGAAAACAAATATATATATATATATATATATATATATGCATATTCTTTCTAGCCAGGTTTTACCTACATATATATATATATATATGCATATTCTTTCTAGCCAGGTTTCAAGCCTATGAAAAAAGAAAAAAGATTTATATATATATATATATATATATATATATATATGCATATTCTCTCTATTTATATATATATATATAAAAAAAATAAATAAATAAACAAACTCTTGTGTTGGATGATTTCAAAATACATCCAAGATGATCAAACTTTTTAAAAAATCCCCTTTTTAAAACCCGTCTTTTGCCCATAGAAACCCTAGAGCGAGGGCGCATGCGCAGGTGCCAGAGAAAGTCGCTGAGTCACCTTTTTGCGCAAGCGCCCTTCCGCGCCTAGCCGGGAAAGGAAACCGATACTGCGCCCCCTGCGTTCCTTTGGCTTCCTTTCCATGCGGGGGTGGAAG
This sequence comes from Pantherophis guttatus, assembly GCF_059756535.1. Taxonomy (NCBI): domain Eukaryota; kingdom Metazoa; phylum Chordata; class Lepidosauria; order Squamata; family Colubridae; genus Pantherophis; species Pantherophis guttatus. The sequence goes on along the minus strand of NC_142077.1, from coordinate 10,768,746 downwards.
AGCGGTCGGAAATAGCCGGTGGGGCGTTCTAGCCGTCCGTCCCGGAAGTCTCTCTGGCGCGCTTCTGTGAGGCGAACCTGCGGTCCCCTTTGAAAGCCGCCAATTATTCCTTTGGACGTTGAGAGCCTGGATGTCGGTTGATAATAAAGACAAAACCGTCCAATTTATTCGTTAGGGCAGGTTTTTTATTTTTTCCCCCCTTTCAGGGAACAGACCGGTGTCGTTTGGGGTGGGGCGGAGCTTCAACCGGAAGCAGCGGCCGGTCGACGTCATTTCCCGCGCGACCCGGAAGTTCTCCCCCGGCCTCTGGTATCTTCGCCTCAGCAACTCTAACGCTACTGGAAGCAGAACTGAGGAGAGGCGGCGGCAAGATGGCGGCGTCGGGGGGCGTCGGCGGCGGGCCCGGGTCTTCGGAGCGGGATCCCGGCTGGGAGGTGGCGGTGCGGCCGCTGCTGTCGGCCTCCTACTCGGCCTTCGAGATGCGCGAGCTGCCGCAGCTACTGGCCTCCGTCATTGAGAGGTGGGAGGGAGGAGGAGGAGGAGGGGGCGGGGCTTCAACCCTCCCCTCCCCCGCCCGCCGGGTTGGAAGTGGGAGGAGGGGCGTCCTCGAGGAGGAAGACCCCCCCCTATTTTGCACTGCCGACCCCCCAAAACCTCCCCCTCAGGTCTCCCTCTCGGTTTGACAGCTCCTAGTGGGCGGGGCAAAATGAGGCCACCTCCTCCCCTCACAAACTCTCCCTCTGCTGGGTGATGGGAGTTATAGTCCTTACCCAGCTGGGAGCAGCCTGGCCCTAGGGGAGAACCTGCCCCCCTCTGGGGATGATGGGAAGGGTGGTTGGTCCACCTGGGAGGGGAAGCCTCTCTGGGGGGAAAGTGCCCCAAGGATGTGGGCGATGGGAGTTATAGTTCTCACCCAGCTGGGGAGCAGCCGGGCTGAGGGGGAGAGAACCCGCCCTTTGGAGATAATGGGAGGTGTAGTTGGTCCACCTGGGAGGGGAAGCCTCTGGGGAAAGTACCCAAAGGATGTGGGCAATGGGAGTTATAGTTCTCGCCCAGCTGCGATGAGGGGGATTGAAGGAGAGAACCCGCCCTTTACAGATAATGGGAGGTGTAGTTGGTCCACCTGAGAGGGGAAGCCTGTGGGGAAAGTACCCAAAGGATGTGGGCAATGGGAGTTATAGTTCTTGCCCAGCTGGGAGCAGCCAGGCTGAGCGGGATTGAAGGAGTGAACCCACCCTTTGGAGATAATGGAGGTGTAGTTGGTCCACCTGAGAGGGGAAGCCTCTCTGGGGGAAAAGTGACCAAAGGATGTGGGCGATGAGAGTTATAGTTCTTGCCCAGCTGGGAAAAGCTGGGATGAGGGGGATTGAAGGAGAGAACCCGCCCTTTGGAGATAATGGGGGGGGGGTGTAGTTGGTCTATCTGGGAGGGGAAGCCTCTAGGGAAAGTACCCAAAGGATGTGGGTGGTGGGAGTTATAGTTCTCACCCAGCTGGGAAAAGTTGGGATGAGGGGGACTGAAGGAGAGAACCCGCCCTTTGGAGATAATGGGGGGTGTAGTTGGTCCATCTGGGAGGGGAAGCTTCTTGGGGAAAAGTGCCCAAAGGATGTGGGCGATGGGAGTTGTAGTGGTTACATGGTGGTTGAAAAGCCCCTGCTGCCCTGGATTTAGAAGGAGCTCCTTAAAGGGTGGTGTTGAGGGGGCTGAGGTGCGCAAAAGTTTCAGGTTGTGAATATCTGTGATGGGTTGGCTCTTCATATTGCCATTTGCCTTTGGTTGTCATTTCTCTGGGTGGATTTAAAATAGCCAGGCTGGTCTTTCAGGATCTCTTTGATATAAAGACATTTGGCTTTAAAGACACGTCCAAAAGGGCAAAAAGAAATGTTTTTTTAAGCTGTTTGAAATGTTTAGTCAGATCAGTTGGAGGCCTGGCCCTGCAGGATCCTTTCCTATCCCGTCCCAGTTTAGAAAAGGCTTGGAGAAAGTGGCGTCCATTTCTTCTCACTGATGAAATTGCTTCCACACTCAATCCATTGGGGATTTGTTGTGCTTCACTTCTTTGGCCCTGTGTTTTCGTTTGCACGTTTTTTTGGGGGGGCTGCAGCCCCCTCTTTTTCTTTTATGGTCTGGGAATGCATCGCTTGAACCTAAGCACTCCTAATTTCAGTAGTACTCCATATCCCATCCTGATGTTCTTTGGGTACCTGAGACTTTAGAAGGGTTTGAATATCTAATCTTATATTCTAGCGGTGGGCTGGAGCTCTTTAGCATATATTTTTGCACAGTTTCTGTTTTAGATAGCAGCTGTTTGTCTTCTTTGAAGCAACATATCACTAGTTGATTTTGGGCTGTACGTTGCTTTTATTGATGGTATATCTTAAGCTAGATGTTTGTGCTGCTGGGGTTAAGAATTTCTTAGAGCAACTGACTGCTGTTCAGAGTTGGAGTTATTTAAAAAACAAGGTAATTCCCCAAAACAATATTTAAAAATGCTATCTGGATTCACGCTGTTGGGGAATCCGAATGTAAATTTTTCACCAAATGCTCTCTTCATCTCTTGTCACATTAGAGTGTTTATCCAAAGTTTCTGTTATGCAACAGCCTGCTTTGCAAGGCTCTGCAAAGTTGCACATACTCTGTCTCTTTGCCTTCCTGGGTGGGATTGTCAGGTTTGTTTTTCAGTGCATGCAGAATAAATCACATGAGTCTAGTAATCAAGGTTTGGAAAAGCAAAAAAAAAAAAAAATTAGCATGCAACCGCAAGTATTGAAGGTGCTGTGTTCCTGTTTGCTCTTCCTTTCTGGGATACAATTCTTAACCGTTTATTTGCAAAATAAACCCTCTCAGGGATTTTGTGATCCTTGTCTTAAGTTGTGTGGAATCATTTCAGGGCCTCCAAATCTTGCAAGCCAAATGATGCCTGCCGCAGTCACTTCACTGTGTCCGTGGAATCTGTGGGGAGGATTTATAACTCGGATTTCAAAAGTTGTGTCTGTTGTTTTTGTTGGCTTGCTCCGAGTTCATAATTCTGTCATGGTGCAGTCCCTCCTAACATTTAAACATTGCTGATGCTGAATCAAACTTTAGGTCTGAGCCCAGCGCTTTGTTCCTGAGTAGCTGAGTAGCCTGAGTACCTGGTCAGTCAGATAAACAGGGGAGGCCACTGGAATTCCTCAGCAGTATCTGATACTGACAGATAGATCTCTCTGTGCTTACCATCTGCTTCTTGGTGGAACAAGAAATGTATTTGATGAGCCAGTGGTCTGACAGCCCATATGTTGTGGCCCGTCAGCGGCCTGTGCAGTTAGTAGCTGATTCCGACAGCGAGGAGGCTGGTGTGGTGCTGCGCCAGCAGCCTGTGCAGCTGACACTCGAGTCAGACAATGAGGAGGCTGGAGAAGATGTGGTGCCAGAGGCGGGGATTCAGCCAGGGCCTTCAGAACCTCCAGAAGCTTCCATGGGTGAAGAGGAAGAAGAGGAGGAGCCTCTTCTCGATGCACAGGCGCGCAGAGCTGCCAAAAGGCAGGAGTGGCTCCTCAGGAGGAGGTCTCCTCAAGAGTAAGGCTTGGGGCTAATTGGCCACTCCCTTAGCCTATTTAAGGAGGAACACCGACTGAGGCAATTTGTAGGGAACAACTTTAGTTCACTCTCCTTCGCGTCTGGATTCTCTGCAAATTGCTTCTGGGCTTTTTGCCAACCATAGTAAGATTGTGATTATTTTATCTTTGGTTTCTTGTAGGCTGTTAAGAAAGTTTATTAAAAGCCTTTGTTTGGAAAAAGACTGAGTTATTTTAGTAAATTTAAGTTTTGTAATGACTTTGTATGTGCTGTGTTCTTTGGGGTCCATAGCTGGGGCAGAACACCATGGCAGCTTCCTCACATAAAGCAAGTGGTTTCTATAGCAAAATGTCCCAATTCAGAAAAGGACGCCAACTTAAGAGGTTCAGACTTAGAACTAGGATAAGCTTTCCAGCAGTCACAGAGATTCCTTTCAAGTCCCTGCTGGCTGATGATCTGACCTGTGGTTTTAAGCGCCAGTAGGGAAGCTTAAGTTGCTATATATCAGTAGCAAAACCCACCCAGAGACCAAAATTCCACCTTCCTTCCACCTTCGATGCTCAAGAGCTTCACAACGTTTACTTTAAGGGCGCCCGGTTTCTGAGTCTTGTGTTTCTCCTGCTTCTTTCCTCCGCCGCAGCGAGTCGGAAATTCTGCACCACGACAAGCAATACGAGCCTTTCTACTCATCCTTTGTTGCCCTTGCAACGCACTACATCACCACGGTGTGTGGAGTGGGTGAGTGAGCGCGGACTGTCGTTGTCTGCCTAGTTTTTAATTATTATTTCCCCCCCATGGAATTCTGTGAGGAGCGGTTTCCAAAACCGTCTTAGGAGGTGGTTAGCAGAAGGGTTAGAAGGGACATAGCAGGAGGGAGGGGCATTTATGAACACCCAGAAAGGAGGAAGCAGAAAATGGTTTTTCAGATACCAATAGCAATAATAGCCCTTAGACTTATATACCGCTTTACAGTGCTTTTACAGCCTTCTCTAAGCGGTTTACAGAGTCAGCATATTGCCCCCAACAATTTGGGTCCTCTTTTTTTTTTTTTTGATTTATATGCCGCCCTTCTCCGGAGACTCAGGGCGGCTTACAATGTGCTCAGCAATAGCACATTTTACCCACCTCGGAAGGATGGAAGGCTCAGTCAAGCTTGAGCCTGGTGAGATTTGAACTGCCAAATTGCCGGCAGTCAGCAGAAGTAGCCTGCAGTACTGCACTCTAACCACTGCAGCTCATGTGTAGAGTAGAGTAGAGTAGAGTAGAGTAGAGTAGAGTAGAGTAGAGTAGAGTAGAGTAGAGTAGAGTAGAGTAGAATCGAATCGAATCGAATCGAATCGAATAGAATCGAATCGAATCGAATCGAATCGAATAGAATAGAATAGAATAGAATAGAATAGAATAGAATAGTTGGAAGGGACCTTGGAGGTCTTCTAGTCCAACCCCCTGCTTAGGCAGGAAACCCTACACTACTTCAGACAAATATATCTGTAGGTTGGGGTAACTTTTGGTTCCATTGCCTCTGATCCCACCGAATGGAACCTCTGAAGGCCCAAAAGCCTCTGAATGGCTACAGTGTCTCCACCAGAAATTAAAGGGTTGGCGGGCAGGCTACATTTCAAGGGATGGGGATTCCTAGATCAGCACACGCAGTAAGGCAAGGACGTGGCATTGCTTAAACGCTCCTTCCTCCCCCTCCCATCCCCCCAAACTTGGTTGGACTGACGTAACCACGTTGCCTTTTTCAGTACCTCGGAACCAGCTGCAGTCTGTAGCAGCTGCCTGCAAAGTACTGATTGAATTCTCCCTGTTGCGACTTGAAAACCCAGACGAGGCTTGCGCTGTCTCACAGGTGAGGAGAGAGGGAGAGTTCCTCCCCCCTTCTGCCATGTTGGGGAGTTTCTCCGAATCACGGGAGGCCCTTGGTTGAAGCTGACCCAGGGAAGCCCGGGTCTTGCTTTGCAAGACGTAAGGATCTCGTGCCTCGGAATTAACAGCAGAGGCCATGCTGGATGGGGGTGGAGGTGGGGACTCTGGGAATTGGTGCCTGCCCAGCTGGGGGTCTGCTCAGGTTTGGGAAAGTTGCCCTGAATCTTGCGCCGCTCACCTTTCCTGAAATGCTGCCGTAGAAACACCTGATCCTGCTGATCAAGGGGTTGTGCACCGGTTGCAGCCGCCTGGATCGGACAGAGATCATCACTTTCACAGCGATGATGAAGTCGGCCAAGCTGCCTCAGACAGTGAAGACCCTCTCAGACGGTAAAGGCTCCCTCCCCGTGACATCATCTGCCCCAGGGGGGTGCCGATAAGGGCCTGCTAACCCTAACCCTAACCCGTTCCTCTTTTTCCAGTGGAGGATCAGAAACAGCTGGCTTCTCCCGTCAGGCCTGAACTGCGCCAGAAGGAGGTTCAGATGAACTTCCTCAATCAGCTGACCTCGGTCTTCAATCCCAAAATGGCCCTGGCACCAATGACGACGCTGCAGGCTCAGGTGGGTTGCGGAAGGAAGAAGGTTTCCCGAGAAGGCTCGGATTCCCTTTGGGAAAATGGCTGCCCATCCTCCTTAATGAGGGGCGACCGGAGGGCCCCAAGGCTCTGTCTGGAGTTCTCGGGGAGCCTGTGAACTTCTGATGGCGGGAGATGGTAACTGTTCTGACCCGGCTCCCCAAACACGACAAACCCTCTGTAGTTAAATCAATGATTCATTTATTAGGAGTGCCAGCAGCTCTGGCAAAAATCTCTCTGTCTTTCACAGCAGGCTAGCAAGTCTGTCCGCTAGGGAGATGAATAGTTGTCTGCCACACCTATTCATCTCTGGCCCCTGCCTTTTATCCCCAGAGCTAGGGTGGGGCTTCGCTAGCACCAATGGCTCTTCCATCCCGAGGACCGGCCCATAGATTTCCACTGCTCTCCTCTCCTCTGCCTTCTGCACATCCGCACATCGGGCACTGGACCCAGCTGTTCCTCCTCTTCCTCATCAGCCACCTCCAGACCTGGGGGCTGTTGACTCTCCATCTGAGGGCTGATGGACAGCCCAGGCTCTGCCTCTCTCTCTGCCTCTCTCTCTCTCTCTCTCTCTCACTCTCTCTCTCTCTCACTCTCTCTCTCTCTCTGCCAGCTCCATTCCCTCTTCTCCCTCAGAGCTCTCAGTGTTCTGTCCCCCTTCCCCACACAGGCAAACACACAGCCAGGCACACTTGCCAAGATTTTATTAAGCAATCAGACTACAAACCCTTGCAGATAAGAGTTTTGACAGTAAACTGCGAAATGCCTGCCAAGTCAGTTTTCACTCACAGTCAGCAAGAGAGAGTTTCTCCTCAGTCCGGTTCAGTAGCAAAAAATAATCCACGAAGCCAGAATTGGCCAAGGTCCAGTCCAAATATGCACAAGCCAGATTTCAGGTAACGCGATGTGACTCTCAGGTTTTTAACTTTGTCCGTCACAAAGCCTGAAGAGCAATCCCACCCACTTTTATTCCTGGTGGGGCGTGGCTCCGTGACTCAGCTCAATCTCTGGCCCTCCCACGCCTCTTCCGTTGCTGCGCACGCTTCTCCCTCCGACGCTGCCTGGGATCAAGCCAGGATTCATCATCCTCGCTCCCTATCAATTGGGTGCTTCGATATGCCTTCCTCCTGGCCCATCCCAGGCTGTTCCTCCTGGCCTTCGGATGGAACCTGAGGCATTGTCAGTTCCTCCCCATCACCTTCTGAGTCCTCTTCCTCTGTCAGGACAGGCTCGGGAGTCGGGGTCACAACAGTCAGGTTGCCCTGATGCTGACCCTGACTCCCACGCCTCCTCCTCCTCCTCCTCCTCCTCCTCCTCCTCCTCCTCCTCCTCCTCCTCCTCCTCCTCCTCTGATTTGGCTGCTGGAGGGGCCGTCAGCCGACAGGCCACAACAAAATAACGCTTGGCTCTGCTTCTAGGGGGAAGGCGAAGGCGAAGAGCAGGCGGTCACAGACCAATCCTCCACAGCCAAAACCAAGAGTATATTTGTTGCCCAGAATGTGGCCAGCTTGCAAGAACTCGGTAAGGAAAGTGGGGGGGGAGGAGCGTTTTGTCTTGCTTGTCTTAACAGAGCTTCCCCGTTTCCAAAGGCGGCATCTGGAGAACGAGGGGGGTTGGGGCTGCTTCCTTGCCATGACTCTGTTCTCGGGCCCAGCCGTCCGCAACGCGAGTTAAGAACTACAATTCCTTTGAGGTGGTGGAAGTCCCCGACTTAACAACGGTTCATTTAGTGACCCTCCAAAGTTAACGACAGCACTGGGGGGGGGGAAAGCGACTTAGGACCATTTCTCACACCGTTGCGGCATCCCCCATGGCCATGTGATCAAGACTCAGCTGCTTGGAAACTGAGTCACACTTAACGACGGTTGCAGTGCACCGGGATCATATGATCGCCCTTTTGCGACCTTCAGACAAGCAAATAGAATACTGCATCCAGTTTTGGTCACCAAAGTCCTACACTTAGGCAAGAAAAACCCAAAAGTACCCATATAGACTGGGTGAAACCAGGCTTAATAGCAGTAACTGTGAGAGGGATCTTGGAGACTTAGTGGACAACCAGCTAAATATCAGCCAGCAGCAAAAAAAAGCCAACGCAATCCTAAATTGCATTAACCGAGGGATACAATCAAGATCAAGAGAGGTACTAATACCACCCTATAAAGCCTTAGTAAGACCACACCTAGAATCCTGCATCCAGTTTTGGTCACCACACTATAAAAAAGATGTTGAGACTCTAGAAAAAGTGCAGAGAAGAGCAACCAGGATGATGAGGGGACCGGAGGCTAAAACATATGAAGAACAGTTGCAGGAACTGGGCATGGCTGGTCTAGTGAAGAGAAGGACCAGGGGAGACAGGATAGCAGCCTTCCAATATTTGAGGGGCTGCCACAGAGAGGAGGGGGTGAAGCTGTTTTCCAAAGCACCCAAAGGCCGGACAAGGAATAATGGATGGAAACTGAACAAGGAGAGATTCAGCCTGGAAATAAAGAGATAAAGTTGCCTTCAGAAGTTGTGGGAGCTTCATCACTGGAAGCTTTCAAGAAAAGACTGGACCGTCATCTGTCAGAAATGGTGTAGGGTCTCCTGCTTGGGCGAGGGGTAGGACTAGATGACCTACAAGGTCCCTTCCAACTCTGTTAATCTGTATTAGATTCTATGGGGAAGCCAGATTCATTTAACAACCGGGTTGCTAATTTAAGGACTGCAGCAATTCGCTTAACAAATGTGGCGAGAAAAGTCGTAAAATGGGGTGAAACTCGCTTAATGAATTTCCTCACTTTTGCCACGTAAACTTTGGGCTCAGCTGCAGTCGTTAAGTTGAGGGCTACTTGTAATTTCTTGCCTCTCTGCTCCCCGGGGCCATTTGGCAGGCTCCTGCCGGAAACAAGACTCTTAAGAGGCTAGTCCTCATCATTTGCTTCCTTCACCCTGCTTCCCTTTCCATTGCAGGCGGTTCTGAAAAGCTGCTGCGGGTCTGCTTGAATCTCCCGTACTTCCTGCGCTATATTAACCGCTTCCAGGATGCCGTGTCGGCCAATTCCTTCTTCATCATGCCAGCTACTGTTGCCGACGCCACAGCAGTCCGCAACGGGTAAGCGCCTGTCCTCTTCCAACTCTGGCTTTTTATAACCTGGTTTCCTTCCCCCCCCCCTCCCGTAGGTTCTGAGCAGAACTCGATCTCTTTTTTTTGTTTGTTTGTTAAATATTTTTTATTGTTTTATATCACATATTCCATTTCTATTTTGAACAGTATGTTTTTTAGGTGTTAAAAGGTCCAAGGTGTTAACATATAAACATCATCATAATCATTGTAATCATATATGCGATAATATCAATTGTTATTGAAAAGAATGCTATCTTCTATTATAGTACCCTGTTTCCTCGAAAATAAGACCTCCCCTGATAATAAGCCCAATTGGGCTTTTGAGCGCATGCGCTAAAATAAGCCTTCCCCCCAAAAATAAGCCCTCCCCGAAAATATTTAAACGCAGAGCTGGAAATCAGGTAAGACAGCAAGAGGAGCCCCGTCTTGCTCCACGTACCCCAAAATAATAAGACCACCTTGAAAATTAGGCCAAGTGCTTATTTCGGGGTTCAAAAAAATATAAGACAGGGTCTTATTTTGGGGGAAACACGGTATCGGTTATATAACCAAGATATTTACTCATCAGTTTTTCTTTCTCATATAGTCCATATTTCACATAAATCTCCTCTAACCTCCGTATCTGTCAGTTAACCATTTATAGAATAGTTCCCATGTTATAAAATATTCCGAGTCTTCTTTTCCTTTGATTTTTCGGGTTAACCTATCCATTTCTGCACATTGCAGAATTTTTCTTGATTATAATGTCATCTGTAGGGGGTTTCTGGATTTTTCTGGTATTGTGCCTCTACAATCCTGGCTGTTGTTAGGATGCGTAAAATTAAATATGTGTTACCCTTATTATAGTTTCCTTGAAGCATGCCCAACAAGAATCTATGTGTTGTTTCGTCATAATTTCCAGCCACATGCGAATTTTCTTCCAGTTTTTTTATTTTGCTTTGGGACACTTCCACCACATATGATAATATGAGCCTGGTATTGGGTTGCATTTCCAATGTTTAACAGATTTATTGTTATACATATTCGCTAACCTCGCAGGTGAATAATGCCATCTATAAAACATTTTATAGAGGTTTTCTTTATACGCTGTTGACAGCAGAACTCGATCTCTTGATTCCCTCCCTTGCCACTTTTACCCCAACCTTCCGTTTCCCTCCACCTGCACAGGTTCCATTCCTTGGTGATTGACGTCACCATGGCCCTGGACACGCTCTCCCTCCCTGTCCTGGAACCTCTGACACCCTCCCGCCTGCAGGACGTGACCGTTCTGGCCCTCAGCTGCCTCTATGCAGGTGAGTCAGGGCGACGCGGGAGCCAAGCCGAAATCCCTGGGTTGTGGCTGTGTTGTTGTGGGTTCCTACACTTGAAGGAAGAGAAGGAACTTCGTTTGTTCCAGTAAAGGGAAGAGAATGATGTTTCTTCCTATCGGCTCCTCTTCTCCCTCCGTTTCTCCTGTGCTCAGTTTTCCATTGTGAGATCTTCGGGATTAAAGAGGTTTTAATCTGCGTGAAGTGCCACCTGGGTTTACAGTAAAAACTCCGAAAGTCAGTTTGCTTTTAATAGCAATAGCACTTAGACTTATATACTGCTTCACAGTGCTTTGCAGCTCTCTCTAAGCGGTTTACAAAGTCAGCCTATCGCCCCCAAACAATCTGGGTCTGACCTCAGAAGGATGGAAGGCTGAGTCAACCTTGATCCGGTCAGGATTGAACTGCCGGCAATTGGCAGAATTAGCCTGCAATACTACATTCTAACAGGAAGGGAGGAAGGAAGGGACGGGTTGGATGGATGGATGGATGGGAAGGAAGGAAGGAAGGAAAGATGGGGTGGATGGGAACGAGGGAAGGATGGATGGATGGAAAGGAAGGAAAGATAGGAAGGAGGGAAGAAAGGAGAGATGGGTTGGATGGATGGATGCATGGGAAGGAAGGATGGGATGGATGAGAGTGAGGGAAGGAGAGATGGATGGATGGAAAGGAAGGAAAGATAGGAAGGAAGGACACTTAGAGTTATATAACACTTCCCAGTGCTTTGCAGCCCTCTCTAAGCGGTTTACAGAGTCAGCTTCTTGCCCCCAAACAATCTGGGTCCTCATTTTACCCACCTTGGAAGGATAGAAGGCCGAGTCAACCTTGAGCCGGTCAGGATTGAACTGCTGGCAATTGGCAGAATTAGCCTGCAATACTGCATTCTAGAAGGAAGGAAGGAAAGAAGGAAGGAAGGAAGGAAGGAGAAGGAGAAAGGGAAGGAGGAAGGAATAGGAAGGGAGGGAAGGAAGGAAGGGAGAATGGGAGGGAGAAAGAAATAGGAAGGGAGGCAATAGGGAGGGAAGGAGTACGGAGGGTGGGAGGAAGGGAAGGAAGGAAGGAAGGACACTTAGACTTATATACTGCTTCACAGTGATTTACAGCCCCCTCTAAGCGGTTTACAGAGTCAGCATATTGCCCCCAACAATCTGGGTCCTCATTTTACCCACTTCGGAAGGACGGAAGGTTGAAATGAGGTGGGGGGAGGCGTCTTGCTCATTGTCCCCCATCACAGGATGAGACTCAAGGCCTTGAAGTTGGTCCCCGTTGCTCTGGCTGACCCCAGGATCCTTCCTCTTCCCCCAGGGGTCAGCGTGGCCACCTGCATGGCCATCCTACACGTGGGCACCACCCAGCAAGTCCGCACGGGCTCCACGAGCTCCAAAGAAGAGGACTACGAAAACGATGCCGCCATCATTGTACAGAAATGCGTGAGTCGGCCACACACGGGACGGGATGGGGGGAAGGGCCTGCAAGGAAAGCGCGAACTCCAGCTGAAGTTGCAGCCGCAAAATTCTTGAGGGCGTTGGGGTGGTATCGGCCCGGGCTTTGGTCTCTTTCACGAGAACCTTTTTTTAAAAAAGATCCGTCTCTCCCCACAGTTAGAAATCTACGACATGATCGGCCAAGCCATCAGCAGTTCCCGCCGTGCAGGTGGGGAGGTAAGAGTGAAAAGGAGCCAATAAATGAATAAATAAAACAATTCTTCCATGTCGCCCTCTGGAACGGCAATCACAATGTGATTTTGTGTGTGTGTGTGTGTGTGTGTGTGTTTTTTCTTTTTCCGGGACTCCAGCACTACCAGAACTTCCAGCTACTCGGGGCCTGGTGTCTGCTGAACAGCTTATTCCTCATCTTGAACCTCAGCCCGACCACCCTGGCCGACAAGGGGAAAGAGAAGGACCCCCTGGCAGCCCTTCGGGTCCGGGATATTATTGTGCGGTCCAAAGAGGGTGTCGGGTCTCCCAAACTTGGACCTGGCAAAGGGTAGGTTTGGCCCTGAGCAGGGGCAAGTCCGGGAGGATGGTGGGTGGGAGGGGACTTTTCCTTGCTGTTTGTATGTATATGTATATGTATATATGTATGTGTGTATGTATGTATATATATATTTATATATGTATGTGTGTATGTATGTATGTATATATTTATATATATATATTTATTTATTTATTATAAATATGTTTATATAATATCAAATATATTTTGCTGATAAATAAAGGAAGACTAGCATAGATCTATTTCAAGCTTTTTAGCTCTCTTCAGCCAGCCATACCCTTACTTGGATTCGAACTTGGGCTGCCTGCATGTTAGGCAGTTGTATTAACCACTAAGCCACAAGTTCTCCTCCCTTCATCAGCTTGAGCCAGGGGAAAGATTAAGTGTGGTTAATACATACATACATACATACATACATACATACATACATACATACATACATACATATTCAGTTTGTCAAACATGTATAAGATAACAGATATAAGTATAAACATGATTATGAATACAGGATAAGGATACAAATAAATGGGGACAGTAGGACAGGAACAGAAGGCACGTTGGTGCACTTATGCATGCCCCCTTTACGGACTTCTTAGGAATGGGGTGAGGTCCGTGGTAGACAGTTTAAGTTTGAAGTTTTGGGGGTTTGAGGGTGTAAGAGTCAGGTAGTGCATTCCAGGCATTGACCACTCCGTTGCTGAAGTCGTATTTTCTGCAATTGAGTTTGGAACAATTTACCTTGAGTTTGTACCTATTCTTTACCCGTGTATTGTTGCGGTTGAAGCTGAAGTAGTCATTGACCGGTAGGACGTTGTAGCAGATAATTTTGTGTACTACGCTTAGGTCAGACGTAAGGTGGCATAGTTCTAGGTTGTCCAAGCCCAGAATTTCGAGCCTGGTGGCATAAGGGATTCTATTGTGAGCAGAGGAGTGGAGGACTCTTCTCGTGAAATATCTCTGGACTCACTCAATTGTATTAATGTCCGATATAAAGTGTGGATTCCAGGCAGACGAGCTGTATTCGAGAATTGGTCTGGCAAAGGTTTTGTATGCCCTAGTTTGCAGTACAATATTACCAGAGAAGAAGCTTCACAAAATTAGCTCTCTCTTTTCCTCACCTGGGTCCCCCATCTGCAGGCACCAAGGATTTGGCATTCTCTCCGTCGTCCTGGCCAATCACGCCATTAAGCTCCTCACTTTGCTCTTTCAAGACCTCCATGTGGAGGCCCTTCACAAGGTGAGCGCTTGACGAAGGGACAGGGCGAGTCCTCAGAATTGCCGCCGGGGAAGGGATCCAGGTGTGTTTTGACGTCTCTTACCCTCCCCTGTGTGGGGGGGGCTCTTGTCCTTCAGGGGTGGGACACAGATGGCCCTCCGGCCGCCCTGAATATCATGGCCCAGAGTACGTCGATCCAGAGGATCCAACGCTTGATCGAGTCGGTGCCTCTCGCCAACCTGCTGCTGACCTTGCTGTCCACGGCGTATCGGAAGGTGGGTGAGGGGCCCCTTCCAGATGTCACTTGGTGGGTAGGTGGGTGGGAAATGACCCTCCCCTTGGTTCTCTCTGCTTCGGCCGTTCTCCCATCGAGAGAAAAGAGATGGGCCACGGTGGGGCTTGAAGGGGAAGTCATCAAGTGGTTTTCCTGGCTTGTTCTTGGTGGTGTGAATCTGCCCCGTGCGGGAAGGAGTGGCCCGTTATCATTCGGGCACGGTGCAAACCCCACCCAGGGAAGAAGCAGAGTACCTGCCCTAGATTAGCAAGGAAGGAGTGTTTTTTTGGTTTTTTTTAGGCTCTGCTTTTCCAAGGGGGGCAAAGTTAAGCCTCGTTGGCCCTCACGTCTGAGATTTGCTCCGGGGAGCGGTTGTAAGGTTTGGGTGGGAGATGTTCACTGGCTGGGCTTTTGTGACTCCTCCCTTCCTCCACCAACCCCAACCTCCCCCCTTTTTCAGGCTTGCGTCTTGCAGAGACAACGAAAGGGGTCCATGAGCAGCAACGTCAGCGCCTCCACGGACTCCAACACCTACTACGAAGACGACTTCAGCAGCACGGAAGACAGCAGCCAAGGTGGGGGCGGGGGGTGCAGAAGAGGCTTCAGTGGGGAAGTGACAGGTCTGCATTGGAGAGGAAGGTGCTCGGGGGGGGGGGAGGCCCTGAGCCGTGTTCCTGGCCCTTCAACCGTCTGACTTGCCCCTTTCCCCCCCCTTTTCAGACGATGACAGCGAGCCGATCCTTGGGCAGTGGTTCGAAGAGACCATCTCCCCCAGCAAGGAGAAAGTGGCCCCTCCTCCCCCTCCTCCCCCACCCCCTCTGGAGAGCTCCCCCCGGGTGAAGAGCCCCAACAAGCAGTCGGCAGGAGAAAACGGGAACATCCTGGCCAGTCGCAAAGACCCGGAATTGGTGAGCTACCCAGGACTCTGCCTCAAAGTCAAATTTCTGGGCTTGCCTTCCGCTTTTATTTGTTCTTTTATTTATTTATTTATTTTTAATCGATGCCTTTGGCTTTCTCTTCTCTTCCAGTTCTTAAATCTGGCCTCCAACATCCTCAACTTCCTAACTTCCTCCATGCTGGACTCGAAGAACAATTTCATTCGCAACTAC
Organism: Pantherophis guttatus; assembly: GCF_059756535.1. NCBI lineage: Eukaryota > Metazoa > Chordata > Lepidosauria > Squamata > Colubridae > Pantherophis > Pantherophis guttatus. The sequence goes on along the minus strand of NC_142077.1, from coordinate 10,753,679 downwards.
CTGAGCGTGTCTCTGACGGAGCAGCACATGGCCACCCTGGCCAGCATCATCAAAGAAGTGGACAAGGATGGGCTCAAAGGTCAGGAAGGGGAGGGGAGGGGAGTCTCCCTCGCCCCCCAACCCGCAGATCGAGCCTCGGAGGTGGGGGCTGGGGAAAAACCCGCTTGGGCAATCAAGCTCTTTCAAGCAAGCCCAGCTCCGTGGCTTCCCAATTCTGGCTGTCCAGCCTAGATAATCGATTCCTAGCGTTGGAAGGCGAAATCCTACAGGTCATCTAGTCCACCCCACCCACTGGCCACGGGGATCTGCCACCCTGTTAAATGGCTACTTCGTTTTGTTTCAACGGCTGGTAGAGCTTGGCTGCAGATCCATGGGAGTTAGGCTTAGAGCCAGTGGTGGGAATCTACCGGTTTGGACTGGTTCGGGCGAACCGTTTGCTCCGAATTTCAGCTGTGAGCGAACCGATTCTCTCTTTCTTTGAAAGAAAGCCCCTGTGTTATACTTATCTATATTTCTGCTTCTGAAGCAGGAGTGAAATGCTCCCGGTTCGGACCGGATCGCCTGATCTGGTAGCGATGGCGGCGGGTGGTTCGTAGAACCAGTAGCAAAAATCCCTACGCCCCGCCACCGTGCTCAGCTGAGTCGCACGATCATCAGAGGCTTTTTTTTTTTTTTTACTTTTAAAAGCATTTTTTTCTACAACCTCTTCCGACGAAAAAATGCTTTTAAAAGTAAAAAAAAAAAAAAGCCTCTGATGATCGCGCGGCTCAGCTGGGATCCTCAGAGGCTTTTGAAAACATTTTTTTCTGCAACCTCTTGGCCGAAGAGGTGGCAAAAAAAAATGCTTTGAAAAGTCTCTGACAATCCCAGCTGAGTTGCCTGATCGCCAGAGGCTTTTCAAAGCATTAGAAAAAATGCTTTGAAAAGTTTAAAAAAAAAAAAAAAGTTGGCCATGCCCACCCAGTCACATTACCCCCACCACCACCAAGCCACGCCCACAGAACTGGTAATAACACATTTTACATTTCATCCCTGTTCTGAAGCCCAGCTGATCGGGGCGGAAGAGTGGATTGCCGCTCCTCAGCTGTTTTCCTTCCTCAGCAATGCGGAAGTTCAATTTTTTGCAAAGTGTGCACGCGCGTATAGCGAACCGGGTGTTAAATCTGTAGGATCCCACCACTGCTTAGAGCGCCCCTTTGGAAGAAAAGCAGAGGGGAAACCTGAGCCAATTTTACAGACAGGATGTAAATCTTGTATTACCTGTAAGAGTCAGGGATTTTGTCGGGTGAGATGACAGCTTAAACGGCTGAAGAGTCTGTGACAGTTTTCGCCTCACGGAGTTTGGCAGTCATCAGCTGGATGGAAAACTAAATTCATGGAGGTTGCAGTAGAGGCCAAGGGCGGGCAGGGGGAGGTAGCCTCCCCGAGGAGGAAGAGATGGGCTGCTGGGCTTCCTTCTCACCCAAGAAGGGACACGTGGAAAGATCCTGCCCGGCCTTAGAGTTCTTGGGATGGGGTGGGGATGGGGGAGGCCTGGCCTCACCTTGTGACCCTGTGCTCCTGCAGGGACCTCCGAAGAGGAAGAGTTTGCGGCTGCGCTGTACCATTTCAACCATTCCTTGGTAACCTCTGACCTCCAGTCTCCGACCTTGCAGGTGAGTCTTGGCTCTCTGGCCAGGGAGGATCTGCCGGTTAAACTGCAAATTATTTAGGAATAATAATTAGGAAATCTCCATCGCGTTCTCATTTCGAGAGCGACAAGCTTCTCTGTTGTTGTGTTCAAAGGCAGCTGTGTTTGGACATTTCCCTTTATTTAAACTGTGCCAGCGATCCAGTGATAAGTCTCTGTAGTTAAAACAAGGGGTCCCTGATCCTCTCTGAGCTTGGTAGTTTTCCGACAGATATTTCATGACCCAGACGAGATAACATCATCAGGTGCTAGAAGGAAGTGGGATTTGCAGGGAGGAGGAGGAGGAGAAGGGAGTGGAGGTTGAGGAGGAGGACTGTGAGGTCCTTGGTGCTCGCTGAGCTTCGTGCTTTTCTGGCAGACGTTTCATGACCCAAACTAGGTACCATCATCAGTGCTAGAAAGGACAATATGTAACTCCCCACTCTTTTTTTAAACACCTGATAACGTTACCTAGTTGAGGCATAAAACATCTGCAAGGAAACAACCAAGCTCAGAGGGCACCAGGGGCCCCTCGTTTCAACCCATTTCAATATTCTCCTTTATTGTAGTTAACGAAGGGAGCGGTGCGTTGGCCCAAAGGTGGAGCTCTCGCCTCACAATCGGGGAGGCTATGAGTTCGATCCTAGGTAGAAGCAGATATTTCTCTCTCTCTGAGCAATGAGAATATCTGCTGAACAAAACTCCTCATTGGCGACAGGAAGGGCATCCGGCCATTAAAACACTGCTAGCTCCAGGCGGTTGCCCAGACTCCACCCCGCAAGGGATTATGGGGTTGTTAAAAGAAGATGATGATGATTGTAGTTAAACAAGGTTCAAATAGTTATAGGAGGCCGCACTTTTTTTTTTAAGTATATCATTTGGATGGGGAGGAACAGGTTCCGACTCAACCCCTCCAAGACTGAGTGGCTGTGGCTGCCGGCGTCCCGATATAGTCAGCTGGTGCCATCGCTGGCTATTGGGGGCGAGACATTGGCCCCCACGGAGGGGGTGCGTAACTTGGGTGTCCTCCTGGATGCACGGCTGTCTTTAGAAGAGCATATGACGGCCGTGGCCAGGGGGGCTTTCTATCAGGTTTGCCTGATACGCCAGTTGCGCCCCTTTCTGGATCGGGACTCCCTATGCACGGTCACTCATGCCCTCGTTACATCCCGCCTGGACTACTGCAACGCTCTCTACATGGGGCTCCCCTTGAGGAGCACTCGGAGGCTCCAACTTGTCCAGAATGCGGCCGCGCGGGTGCTTATGGGGGCAACATGGCGCTCCCACGTGACACCTCTCCTGCGCGAGCTGCATTGGCTTCCGGTGGTCTTCCGGGTGCGCTTCAAGGTATTGGTTCTCATCTTCAAAGCGCTCCATGGCTTAGGGGCCGGTTATTTACGAGACCACCTTCTGCCACCGATAACCTCCCACCGGCCAATACGCTCCCACAGAGAGGGCCTCCTCAGGGTGCCGTCAGTCAGGCAATGTCGACTGGCGACCCCCCGGGGAAGAGCCTTCTCTGTGGGGGCACCCGCCCTCTGGAATGAGCTACCCCCAGGGATACGACTGATCCCGGACCTCCGGACCTTCCGCCGGGCCCTGAAGACTTTTTTATTTCAGGAAGCCGGGCTGGGTTAAAAATCTTTTAATTGGGGAATTTTATGGGTAAGGGGTTTTAAATTGGGGAAGCCATGGATTTAATTTCGTTTTAAAGTATTTTAATATTTGTATTGCGTGCTTTTAATTTTGGCTGTTCACCGCCCCGAGTCCTTCGGGAGAGGGGGCGGTATAAAAATTTTAAAAATAAATAAATAAATAAATAAATTTGCAACTGACAGATCTACTCCCCTCCAGTCTTTCAACATATGCGATGGTTGTCTTTTGCCAGAATATTCTCCTGCAACAGCTGGGGGTGTCTCCTTTCTCCGAAGGGCCGTGGCCTCTCTACATCCACCCCCAGAGCTTGTCCGTGCTCTCCCGTTTTCTCCTCATCTGGCAGCATAAAGCCAGCACCCAGATGGACCCGGATGTCCCAGAGTGTCTGAATGTGTGGGAGAGGTAGGAGAAAGTCTGACGATGCGCTGCATTCACACCAAATCCAGAATGTTTTCAGTCCAGTTGCGATGGATAATTGTTGCACAGTTGCTGTATATTTTGGACTGTTAAGATGCACCCCCCCCCCCAAATGTGGATCTTATAGAGCAAATGTTGTCGAAGGCCCGCCGGCCCCCACCCTTCGGCCTCTGCTTCCCAGCAATTTGCCTCCTTGCAGCCAACAGCAAACAGCCTGGTCAGCTTCAGCACAGCCTGATTTAGCACAAGCAGCTGACTGGCGGTTGGATCACCCTCCCGGAATACCACCGCTAAGCTGTTCCAGGCTACGGGGATCTCCACCGCCCACCACCGCCGTCGCCGCCTCCATGCCCCCCATTTTTGGCCTCTGGGTGTCCCATTTTCCGCATGTCCCATTCGGCGGCAATAGGTGGAATGGAGCAGGCTGAAAATGGGGCACACGGAGGCCAAAAACGGGGTGCGCAGAGGCCAAAAATGGGGTGTGTGGAGGTGATGATAGGGGGCGGCAATCCCCGCAGCCGGGAACAGCTGATCGGTGGTATTCCAGGAGGCCGATTCAACCACCAATCGGCTGCTCGTGTTAAATCAGACTCTGCTGAAGTTGACCAGGCTGTTTGCTGGGAGGCAGAGGCAGAATTTTTTTTTCTTGTTTTCCTCCCAAAAGTTAAGTGTGTCTTAAAGTCCGGAGTGTCTTATAGTCTGAAAAATATGGTATATTTAAAATGGTATCCTGATTGCACAGATAACACTAAGGTGTAAGGGCTGCCTTTTACTGAATTTTTCCTTCCTTCCTTCCTTCCTTCCTTCCTTCCTTCCTTCCTTCCTTCCTTCCTTCCTTCCTTCCTTCCTTCCTTCCTTCCTTCCTTCCTTCTTCCCATTCCTTCCTCCCTCCCTCTCTCCTTCCCCTCCTTCTCCTTCCTTCCTTCCTTCTTGAATGTCTATTTTCTCCCTTCTCCCTTCTTCTCATTCCTCCCTCCCCCCTTCTCATTTCTTCCTTCCCTCCCTCCCTCCCTCCTTCCTTCTTCCCATTCCTTCCTCCCTCCCTCTCTCCTTCCCCTTCCTTCTTCTCATTCCTCACTCCCTTCTTCCTTCCTTCCTTCCTTCCTTCCTCCCTCCCTCCCTCCCTTCCTTCCTTCCTTCCTGAATCTTTCTGTCCCTTCCCTCCCTCCCTCCCTCCCAGGTTTGTGGGCACTTTGAAGCAAAACGCCCTGCAGGGGGTTCTTCCCGGCGACGCAGAGGACCTCAACGTGGAGCACCTCCAGCTCCTGCTGCTCATCTTCCACAGCTTCTCCGAAAAAGGCCGGCGGTCCATCCTGACCCTCTGCGTCCAGACCATCCTGGACGTTACAGCCAACCTGGACTCTCAGCTCCGATGCGTCCCTCTCCTGCTCGCCCGCCTTCTCTTGGTCTTCGACTACCTGCTTCACCAATACTCAAAGGCTCCCGTGTATTTATTTGAGCAGGTGTGTGGCGAATCCACGGGGGACAGGAGACGAGGGGAGAAAGCCCAACTCACACACCGGCTTGTCAATCCGGGTTTTCTTTGGGGGGTCAGTCCATCCTTTGAGCGCTCTTTTAGGTACCTAGAGATGGCTTGAGCAAGGAAATAATCACCGCAGGCACCGAAGTTCAGACTGAAAAACTGGTTCATTGGCTTGTTCCTGCTTTGTTTTTGTGCTTGGCTGGGCCCTCCCTGTTTTCAGACCCAAACCACGGAGGAAAAACATCCCAAAATGAATCAATAAGTTACAACTTCCTTGCTTTCCTCTCCCTCCCTCTCCCCCTCTCTCTTTCTTTCTTTTTTTTTTTTTTGAACATTCAGATAAATCACAGACAGACGGTGTAGAAAAGCTAGTTTTCTTCTTTTGGAATGACCCAGGTGTCCCGTATTTATTTTATTTTCTTTTCTTTTTTTTAATTTGATTTATATGCCGCCCTTCTCCGGAGACTCAGGGCGGCTTACAATGCGTTAAGCAATAGCCTTCATACTTTTGTATATTTATACAAAGTCAGTTTATGGCCCCCACAAACTGGGTCCTCATTTTACCTACCTTAGAAAGGACGGAAGGCTGAGTCAACCTTGAGCCTGGTGAGATTCGAACTTGCAGTAATTGCAGGCAGCTGATGTTAATAACAGTGCTTTTAGTCTGCTGAGCCACCAGGCCATTTATTTTCCGTCGCCTCTTTGTGTTCTCCAGGTCCAGTACAACCTCTTAACTCCCCCCATCGTTTGGGCCGGCGTGAGCCAGGAGGGCAGCCGACCGACCTGTTCCCCACTTTATCACGGCTTCAAGGAAGTGGAAGAAAACTGGGCCAAGCACTGTCCCTCTGGTACGGAAGGGCTCCCGAGGAAGAACCGTAGAATTAGGTTCCTGAAACACCTTTGGAGGTCTCTCTCCAGAGACAGGGCCTAAAGCAGCGATCACCAGTTGGTGGTCCGTGGACCACTGGTGGTCCGCGAGAAAATTTGGGTGGTCTGCAGAAAAATTGTTTGCATTTTTTATATTGCACTAAATCAGGGGTCCTCAAACTACGTTCCCTGGGACAGATACGTGCAATGAACGTTTGTGTTGCTGCAGATAGTTTCCCCCTTCGGGGTCTTTTTGTGTGGGTCGGAGGGGGGCAGAACTTCCATTTTGGAGTCTGTTTCAGCCTCCTGGTGAGGGGCTTTGGGCAAAGGCTGGAGGGAAGTGCCGCTGGTGGCGAAGAGCCGGAGGGCCTCGTTCCAGTGGGACTGCATTATGGCCTGGAACTGGCTGATCATCTCAGCCCGCTGAGCCTCCAGGCATCGGCACCTGGCCTTGCATTCCCACAGATCTTCCCTCTGCTTGGAAAGTCTATGCTCCTAGTCCTCAGTGAGGTGCTTCTGCTGAGCCGCCTCCTTAGTCAGATCCAATTTGAACTGAGCCAGCTGTTTTGCCAACTCTTTCTCCTGGTGGTTGCTTAGCTCCAACAACTGCTTCCTGTTGGGGCCCTAAGGAACCTGGGTGGGGAGGGAAGGAGTGGCTGGGAGGGGAGGGGCAAGCAGAGGCCGGCGAGGTGTCCCTTGTCGTGAGTGACATCAAGTTGGCCACGCCCACCCAGTCACATGACCACCTAGCCAAGCCCACCCAGCCAGTCATTAAGCAGATCATATTAGTGGTCCACAGGATTTAAAATTACAAATTTAGTGATCCCTGAAGTCCGAAAGGTTGGTGATCCCTTGCCTAAAGGGCAGATAGACAGCTGGGCCCCTGAGAATCCTCTCCCTTCCTTGAGAACCCAGGTGTAGAATTTAGCTCCCACCTGGCCCTTTGGAGAGGGGGAAGTTCCTAGCCCAAGGTGTCCAGGAAGGAGCAGGCTGGGCGTGATTAGTGGCCCCGTGTGTGCGTGTGCGTGTATTCCTCTCGGAAATTTAAAACCTCGTACACGGCTTCCTCTTTTCACCAGACGCTGCCCCCCAGCCGCGCTTCTACTGCATTCTCTCCCCGGAAGCATCTGAAGATGACTTGAACCGCCTCGATAGCACGGTAATGGCACTCTTCCTTTAAAACTCTTGCTTTCCTCCCTTTTGATCACACCCACACCGATGCCCCATTCATTCTCCGGGAAACGTTTGAGGTAGGGTTGGTCCCTGGAAAGGCTGCAAGGAGGTTGATTGCTTCACCCCGAGGATCTTCTTCGGGGGGGAGGCTGGTGGATCCACCACAAAGCTGGTCGAGCCCTCTAGAGCAGGGGTCCCCAGCCCCCCATCCGTGGACCACCACTGGGCTATGGCATGCCAGAAACTGGTCCGTGCAAACAGCCCATCCATGGGCTGCAGGCAGTATGTGAAACCATGCCCCCTCCGGTCCGCAGAAAAACCTCTCTCCTGTTCTGACCTAGGCTTCCCCAAAAACCACGAAGCAGATTCATGGTCCCGACAAAACCCCTTTTATTAGTTTAGTTTAGTTAGTTTATAGTTTATTTGATTTGTATACCGCCCTACTCCCGAAGGACTCAGGGCGGTGAACAGCCACAAGATAAAAACACATAAATACAAAATTTAAAAACAGAATAAAACTGAATTAAACAATTTGGCCGAAGACAGATTTAAAAACACCCCAATAAATTAAAAACAAATTAAAATTTGCATTTTAAAAGGGAAAAAGGGAAAAATCAGGCCAGGCCAGCCTGATGGAATAAAAAGGTTTTAAGAGCGCAGCGGAAGGTGTGTAGATCCAGGATCCTCCGTATCTCCGGGGGGAGCTCATTCCAGATAGTAGGTGCCCCCACAGAAAAGGCTCTCCCCCTGGGGGCCGCCAGTCGACATTGTTTGGCCGACGGCACCCGGAGGAGCCCCTCTCTGTGAGAGCGTACCGGCCGGTGGGAGGCTATTGGTGGCAGCAGGCGGTCCCGTAGATAACCAGGTCCTAAGCCATGGAGCGCTCTAAAGGTGGTAACCAAAACCTTGAAGTGCACCCGGAATACCACCGGGAGCCAGTGCAGCTCACGCAGGAGAGGTGTTACATGGGAATGCCATGTCGCTCCCATTACCACCCGCGCGGCCGCACTCTGCGCCAGTTGGAGCCTCCGGGTGCTCCTCAAGGGGAGCCCCATGTAGAGAGCGTTGCAGTAGTCCAGGCGGGAAATGACGAGGGCATGAGTGACCGTGCGTAACGAGTCCCGATTCAGGAAAAGGGACGCTTTCCTTTATTGTTATTAAACAAACAGTGAATTCCTCTCATTCACCTTCAGCAAAGGCCTGGCCAACAGTCTTTCAAAGGTGAATTTATGACCACAGACCTTATCCAGCTTGGAAAGCTGCCATGTAAATATTTTCCGAACGCAAGGAAAGACTTGGCACAGAGTTCCTGAGATTCAAAAACAGATCTTCACACTCCTGAACTGACCGACCAGATTGTTTCCTGCAAAAGCCCACTCCCCTTTCGCTCCTCTTTTATTCCCTCTGGGAGGGGCCCTTCATCGTCCACCTGTGACCTTACTCCCAAGTCGCCCCTTGTTCTTCAGCTGTTCCCTTCGTCTGGCAACTCTGCGCACGCGCACTCCAGCTGTTCCTCTGCCTCACTGATAATCCGACTGCAAAGGCAGCTGATAACTGTCAGACGGCCCTGGCCCCCTCTCTGCCTCCGACGCAGAGCCCTCATCAGAGCCCTCCCCAGATTCCAGGACTGGCCCAGGTTCCTCCCCAACCTCCTCACTCTCCGAATCGGCTACCAACTCTGCTGGCGGGCCACATCTCCATGGAACCAGTCCCTGGTGCCCCAAAGGCTGGGGGGGGCACTGCTCTAGAGTTTCCTGTGGGAAGATCAGATCAGGCAGGCGTGCAGTCCCGTGTGCCAAAGTTGGACTGGGTGCCACGTGCTAAGCTGGCAAATTGTCCTGGACTGCCACTCACTGTCCCTTGGCGAATTCATGCCTCCGCCTTCTCCTTTTGTCAGGAAAAAAAAAAAGCAACGGGACTTTCTCCTGATTGGAGAACCATTTTGTCTGAAAAGGGATAGTTTTTTTTTCCTGCTTGAGCAAGGGGGGGGGGTGGACTAGAAGACCTCCCAGGTCCCTTCCAACTCTGTTATTCTGCTCTTTTCTGAATTCTGCGGAGGTTTTGCCCTTGAAGGGTTGAAGTGGGTGGGGGAGCAAAGGCAGCGAGAACCCCCAATTCTGCTTTGGGGCGCTTCTGGGAGGCCCGTACAGGTAGTCCTCAACGTAAAATCATTTAGTGACCATTCGAAGTCAGGAAAAAAAGTGACTTATGACCGGTTTTCACACTTCCAACCATTGCGGGGTCATATCAGAATTCGGGAGCCCTTGATAACTGGCATGTATTTATAATCTAATTGTTATCTAATTCTGGGTTTTATTTAATTGACCAAACTAAGTAATAATTTTAATTAGCAATTTTATGATGTTTGTGTGTCTATATTTTTCTTGACTGTACACCGCCTTGAGTCCTACGGGAGAAAGGCGGTATAGAAATATAATATAATATAATATAATATAATATAATATAATATTATAATATAATATAATATAATATAATATAATATAATATAATATAATATAATAATATAATATAATATAATATAATATAATATAATATAATATAATATAATATAATATAATATAATATAATATAATATAATATTATAATATAATATTATAATATAATATTATAATATAATATAATATAATATAATATAATATAATATAATATAATAAATAATCGTCACAGCCTTCCAGCGTCCCCTGATTACCATTTGTAACCTTTCCAGCCAGCGTTCAACGAGCAAAGTCAATAGGGGGAAGCTGCATTTGCTTAATGACCACACGATTCACTTAACAGCCGCAGTGATTCTCTTAACAACCGGGGCCAAACCTCCCCACCCCCTCACTTTAACAGCCGCCTTGCTTAGCAGTGTGGATTTTGGTTCAATTAAGTTTGTAAGCCAAGGTCGTTCAGTGCTTGCCACGTGGCTAGGGTTTAATCCACTATATCTCTGTTCCAGAGAGAGTGGTGCAGTGGCCTAGAGGTGGAGCTCTCACCTCACAATCAGGAGGGCTGTGAGTTCGATCGTAGGTAGAGGCAGATATTTTTTCTCTCTGGGCACAGTGAGCATATACCTGCTGGACAAAACTCAGCACTGGCAACAAGAAGGGCATCCGGCCAGTAAACACTCCCTGCTAGCTCTATTCAGTTGTCCAGACTCCACCCTGCAAGGGATGATGGGGTTGTTAAATGATGATGATGATGATGATCTCTGCTTCCAGAGGCCCCCACCTCCCCACCCCCACCCCAAGTTAGAGCTGTAGCTCTGTATTTCTCTGGCAAGCTGCCTTTCCAGTGAGGAGAGAGAGGGATGGTCTGGTTCAGTGATGGCTAACTTTTTGCCATCGTGTGCCAGGAGCGGGGGGTGGGGGTTGGTTGTGCATGTGCCCACACCCATAATACTATGCACTCTGCCCCTGCACATGCGCGCGTGACCCCTTCCCCTGCTCCCCCTGCTTCTGGCACAGAAGGCCCGTTTTTTGCTCTTCCAAGCCTCCAGAACCTTTCTAGGAGCCTGGGGAGGGCGAAAACGGCCTCCCTCTCCCCCCCCCCGGAGGCCCTCCAGAGGCCGGAACGGCCCATTTGCCAACTTCCGGTGGGACCGGAAGGCCCATTTTTTGCTCTCCCCAGGCTGCAGAGCCTTTCTAGGTCCCACCAGAAGTTGGCAAACGGGCCATTTCTGGCCTCCGGGGTCGGGGGGGAGGCTGTTTTCGCCCTCCCCAGACTCCTAGAAAGGCTCTGGAGGCTGGGGAGAGAGAAAAACGCAAGATCTCCAACCTCCGTGTGTTTCGCTGTGCCCTTAAGACCCTGCTGTTCCGCCAGGCAGGGCTATCTATGTAAATGATTTTAAATTGGGTGTTTTACATTTTGGGTTTTAAATTCAGGCCGAAATTGTTTTAATACTTTTAACTATTTTAAAACTGTTGTTTGTACTGTACTTCGTGTTTTTAATTGGCTGTACACTGCCCCGAGTCCTTCGGGAGAAGGGCAGTATATAAATTAAATTATAAAGGAGGTTTTTTCATCAGGTTCGCCTGATCCGCCAGTTGCGTCCCTTTCTAGATCGGGACTCCTTACGCACGGTCACTCATGCCCTCGTCACCTCCTGTCTGGACTATTGTAACACTCTCTACATGGGGCTCCCCTTGAGGAGCACTTGGAGGCTCCAACTGGCACAGAGTGCGTCCGCGCGGGTGGTAACGGGAACAACGTGGCGCTCCCATGTAACATCTCCTGCGTGAGCTGCACTGGCTCCCGGTGGTCTTCCGGGTGCGCTTCAAGGTTTTGGTTATCACCTTTAGAGTGCTCCATGGCTCAGGACCTGGGTACTTGCGGACCGCCTACTACCACCAATAGCCTCCCACCGACCGGTACGCTCCCATAGAGAGGGGCTCCTCCGGGTGCCGTCAGCCAAACAATGCCGACTGGCGGCCCCCAGGGGGAGAGCCTTCTCTGTGGGGGCACCTACTATCTGGAACGAGCTCCCCCCAGAGATACGGAGGATCCCGGATCTGCGCACCTTCCGTCGCGCGCTCAAGACTTTTATTTCATCAAGCTGGCCTGACCTAAGTCTTTCCTCTTTTTAAATGGAAATTTTAAATTTGGTTTTAAATTATTGGGGTTTTAAATTTGTTCAGCCAAATTATTTAATTTGTTTTATTTTATTTTATTCTATGGCTGTTCACCACCCTGATTCCTTCGGGAGTAGGGCGGTATACAAATTCAATAAAATGAAATGAAATGAAAAACAAACAAACAAACAAACAAACAAACAAACAAATAAAGAATGGGCCTCCCCCCCCACACACCCCGAGGTCCTCCGGAGGCAGGAAACAGCCTGTTTCCCTACTTCTGGTGGGCCCAGAAGGCCCAAAAATCAGCTGCGCTTGCTGGAGCTGAATTCGCGTGCCCATTGATATGACTACACGTGCCACCTATGGCGTGGCATAGGCTCGCCATCACGGGTCTGGTTTATTCAGAGTTGAGTGGAACCCTGGGTCAGCAAAGGGAAAGGAACAATTCCTGAGGAGGTGCCGCTTCCCTTTTCAGGTGTGCGAAGTCTTGTTCTCCAAGGCCATGAAATACGACGAGCTCTACTGCGCCCTGGCTTCGCTGCTGGCTGCAGGCTCCCAGTTTGACACCCTCCGGCGGAAGGAGAACAAAAGCGTCACCGCCTTGGTGAGGAACAACTCCGTGGGGGGGGCCCTTGTGGGGCAGGGGCGAAACGTCTCTGGCTTCGGGTCCCACTGTCGGAAGGACCGGCTGCCTAGGCGGCTTGGCTCCATCTCTCTCTCTCTCGAGCAGGAGGCCTGCGCGCTTCAGTATTACTTCCTGATTCTTTGGCGGGTCTTGGGCCTCCTTCCCCCGTCCAAGAGCTACATGAATCAGCTGGCCATGAACAGCCCGGAGATGCGGGAATGCGACATCCTCCACACCCTGCGCTGGTCTTCCCGCCTCCACATCTCCTCCTATGTCAACTGGATCAAGGTAAAAGCGCCCCACTGGGCCGGGCAAGGGGGGGGGGCTCAAAAATACAGGTTTTCAAGGGCTAATATGATGATGTATTTAGAAGCAGGGTGGATAAAAATCAATTATTTTTTAAAAAAAATAAAAAAAATCAGATTTTTTAAATTTAAATTGGATTTTTTTTATTTAGATCGGATTTTTTTTATTTTTATCGAATTTATTTTAATAAAAAACTTGGGGTAAAAATCTATCGTAATATAGTTTTCTATTTAAGATACATAAATAGTTTATTCAGCATGAAATGGAGTTTAGTTATGTAGCAGGAGGCTGTATATTCTGCAACACTGGGACTATCGGTGAGTCAACAGTGGGTCAAAGGAGTAGCAGAGATGACAGTTGCTCTTTAAAAATGATGATTTAAATCGAGTTGATTTAAATCAAACCTTTTTACTAGTGATTTAAATCAACTCGATTTAAATCAAATCCACCCTGTTTAGAAGAGGTGAAGATATGGATACTTAACTGAAATTGAAACTGAATAAACTATCAATAGAAATTAAGAACAAGAAGATGATTAAGAGATTAAAATAATGTTTTTGTCTGAAAAAGGTGCTGTGAAAAACAAACTCGAAGAAATATATTGTTTTTGCTAAAATGGTAAAACGATGAATAGGGAAATAAGAAATGATAAATTGGTCCCCCTTAGAACATAACCGACATTAAGAGACAAAGGTGAAATATCAAGCTGTAACAAAAGGAAAAAAAAATAGAAATTAAGGATAGAAATGACTATGTTTAAATTAAAGGATTTCAATAGAAAAAAGGAAATAAGGGAAAACAAACTGATGATAATTTGCAAATGTGATTCTGAGAAATATATGTGATAAATGGAGAAATAAGGTAATGAAATAAGATTAAGATTGGAGGTCAGGGCAGATGACGATATTGATTATATATTAAATATTAAGCAGAGATGAAAAATAAAAAAGTAGGGGAAAAAATATGGCAGAAATTGAAATAAATAAATTATATTTGGGGAAAAAATTAAGAAGAGGATGGGAATTTAAAATATACTTATGATATAAGCTGTATAAATTTTGACTCGGTCAATACTCTATTCAGAAAAAATATATTTTGTATGTTTGTTTTTTTAAAAAAATAAAAATTAAAAAAGAAAGAAAGAAAATACAGATGGTTTTCGACTTATAGCAGTTCGTTTAGTGCCCGAAGTTCCGACGGCCCTGAAGAAAAGGGACTGAGCACCCATTTTCACCCTTACGACCTGATTTACGTCACCTGACTTACATTCAGATGTGCTTGTCCACTGACTCACATTTACGATGGGTCACAGTGGGTTCCCGGGGACCGCGTGGATCCTCTTTTGCGACCGTCTTGATGAGCCAAGCCAGATTCACATAACCCAACCGTGCGGCTAATTTAGCAACCCGCAGCGACTCGCTGAACAAACGTGGCAAGTAAAGTCATAAAAGGGGACAGGCAGGACTCGCTTAATAAACGTCTCACTTGGCAACATACAAATTCTGGGCTCAATTGTGGTCGTAAATCAGAGAATTACACGTATGCCCAGAGGTTGTAAAAGGCTGTTGGTAAATCCAAGAGACGGGCTGGGCTGAGATTATTTTTCTCCAGATGGGACTTTTACCAGAATGTGGTTCCTCACACTCCGCCGTTCTCTTCCCTTCGACCCATCTCGTCTTTTCATTTCATTTTATTTTTAATCTGCTTTTTCTCGGACTTCCCCCTTAGGACCACCTCATCAAACAAGGGATGAAAACTGAGCACGCCTCTTCCCTGGTCGAGCTGACTTCGGCCAAATGCAGCTCCGTCAAGTACGACGTGGAGATCGCGGAGGAATATTTCGCCAGACAGGTGCGTTCAGGCCCAGGGAGTTGTCGAATAAAAGACAACGTTTCCGCCTTCTTATTTCTTTTATTTACCACATGTGGCCTCCGCGGAGGCCACGCAGTTGCCGATAGACAATATTCTGTCTTCTGACCTGGGTAGAAAAAGCAGGATTTCATCTCAACAGAGCTGCGGTGATGCAGTGGTTAGAATGCAGCATTGCAGGCAAACTCTGCCCACTGCCAGCAGTTCGATCCTGACTGACTCAAGCTTGACTCAGGCTTTTGTCCTTCTGAGGTCGGTAAAATGAGGACCCAGATTTTGGGGGGCAATTCAGCCAAGTTTTAAGTGCTGTTGCTACCTTCCTTCCTTCCTTCCTTCCTTCCCTCCCTCCCTCCCTCCCTCCCTCCCAGTGGTTAGAATGCAGCATTGCAGGCAAACTCTGCCCACTGCCAGCAGTTCGATCCTGACTGGCTCAAGCTTGACTCAGGCTTTTGTCCTTCTGAGGTCGGTAAAATGAGGACCCAGATTTTTGGGGGCAATTCAGCCAAGTTTTAAGTGCTGTTGCTATCTTCCTTCCTTCCTTCCTTCCTTCCTTCCTTCCTTCCTTCCTTCCTTCCTTCCTTCCTCCCTCCCTCCCTCCCTCCCTCCCAGTGGTTAGAATGCAGCATTGCAGGCAAACTCTGCCCACTGCCAGCAGTTCGATCCTGACCGGCTCAAGCTTGACTCAGGCTTTTGTCCTTCTGAGGTCGGTAAAATGAGGACCCAGATTTTTGGGGGCAATTCAGCCAAGTTTTAAGTGCTGTTGCTATCTTCCTTCCTTCCTTCCTTCCTTCCTTCCTTCCTTCCTTCCTTCCTTCCTTCCTTCCTTCCTTCCTTCCTCCCTCCCTCCCTCCCTCCCTCCCTCCCTCCCTCCCTCCCTCCCAGTGGTTAGAATGCAGCATTGCAGGCAAACTCTGCCCACTGCTAGCAGTTCGATTCTGACCGGCTCAAACTTGACTCAGCCTTTTGTCCTTCCGAAGTCGGTAAAATGAGGATCCAGATTGTTGGGGGGCAAGAGGCTAACTCTGTAAACCATTTAGAGAGGGCCGTAAAAGCAACTGTGGAGCGGTATATAAGTCTTAAGTGCTATTGCCGTTGTTAAAGTCACACAATAGCCGATGGAATGGTATCTCCCAGAGGAGTGCTTCCCAATCCATGACAACCTGAAGAAGGGGTGGACTTCAACTCCCAGAATTCCCTAGCCAGCACAGCCACAGCCCATTCTGGGAGTTGAAGTCCACCCCGTCTTCAAGTTGCTAAGGTGTTGGGAAGCACTGCTCCAAGAACTGAGTTGTAGCCGAGCGAGGGATCGAGTCCCACCTTAGCCGCAAGGGGAACAATCCTGCCAGCGCCCCTCTTCTTCCCTTCCCAGATCTCCTCTTTCTGCGGGGTCGACTGTACCACCATCCTTCAGCTGCACGAGATCCCCAGCTTGCAGTCCATCTATACCTTGGACGCGGCCATTTCCAAAGTTCAGGTCTCGCTGGACGAGCACTTCTCCAAGCTGGCTGCCGAAACCGACCCCCACAAATCCTCGGAGATCACCAAGAACCTGCTGCCAGCCGCCCTGCAGCTGATCGATACCTACGCCACCTTCACCAGGTAGCTGGCACGCTCCGACGTCGGCCTCCCTTCGCCCTGGTCGTGGCAGTGTTCTGCCTGGCAGGGGTGGTGGAGTCTTAACGGTGTGTCTCTCGCCATAGATCTTACCTGCTTCAGAGCCTTTCCGAGGACAGCTCGGCAGAGAACAAACCCACCGAAGAGAAGCTGCAAGGATACGCTGCCGTGCTGGCCATTGGCTCCAGTCGCTGCAAATCCAATACTCTGGGTAGGTCGCTTTCTGCCTCAAGTTGTTCAGTTTTTAATTTAAGAAAGATATAAATTATATTTGCCTATACCAGGGGTCAGCAACCTGCGGCTCCGGAGCCGCATGCAGCTCTTTGGGCCCTCTGCTGTGGCTCCCTGTCAGGTGATCCCACCACTGGCTGGCCCCACCCCTCGCCCTCCCCTCCCAGTCACTCCTCGCCTGGCCTGAGAAGGTAAGGGGGACAGTGGGGGATGGGAGAAGCAGCCAGGGCAGAGACAGAGAGATACAGAGAGAGAGGGGGTGAGAGGGAGGGAGGGGAGAGAGAGATGTCAAAAGGAGTTTGTGGTTCCCGGTGTTTTTTAACAACCGGTTCTCTGCCCTAATGACCGGCTGGATAGGTGTGGCTAGGGGGTCATGTGACTGGTAGAAGTGAGTGACATCACATTGGCCACGCCCACCCAGATTTTGTGGCTCCCGGTGTTTTCTTTTCTGTGGGAAACGGGTCTAAATGGCTCTTTGGGTATTTCAGGTTGTAGACCCCTGGCCTATACTACTGCTTTTTCATGACGCAAGAGAATTATAAACTGGAATAAGTAACAGGTAGACCTCAATTTACGACCACAACGGAGCCCGAAATTTATGTTGCTAAGTAAAAAAAATTGTTAAGTGAATTTGGTCCTGTTTTATGACTTTCCTTGCCTTGCAGTGGTCCTAAGATAAGTAGGTAAGACATCCCCCCAAAATAAGACCTGGTGCTTCTTTTGGGGCCCAAAAGAAAACAAGACCGGGTCTCATTTTCGGGGGGAACATGGGTAACGGCAGTGGTCCACTTAACAAGAGTGGCAAGACAGGTCGTAAAAGGGGACGAAGCTCCCTGAACCATCGCCTTGCTTAGCAATGGAAATTTGGGGGGGAGCTCAGTTGCAGTCGTAAGTCGAGGACTACCTGAGACTGGGAGGTGGCAGCATAGCTCAGCTTTAACTGCGCAGGGGGGAAAGCCTTTCAGCTGAGTGGATAAACTGGATCTGAGTTTGGCAGCCTGGATGCCGCTGGTTTGCAGTCCGGGTTTAGTTCTGAAAAGCCTTGGGCCCAACTTTTGGGGGAAAGCAAATAAGAGATGCCTCGGAGGGTCTCAGGATCGATGATCCCGATCCTACACAGTTGAGTGACGCTTGAACATTTTCGGGTCCTGGAGGGTAGGAATGAGCCATGCCAAATGTGATGACCTGGGGCGTGGCACAAAGGCAACACAGCCAGAGAATTAAGTATGAATCCCTTTATTAGCGCCAACTTTGCCCCCCCCCCCAACGTCCCTTTTACTCTTCGGTCTGGAGAAAAACTCTCCCACAAAACTGTAACAGCCGTTGGCTGAAAATACTCCAGTCCAAGCATTATAAACAGAAAACTATAAATCCAACAAGGCAAGATAAGGAGTTCCAGAAGTGAAGTAGTACGGCAGTAAATCAAACCATTTATTGCTGAGCACATTGTAAGCCACCCTGAGTCTTCGGAGAAGGGCGGCATATAAATCAAATTAAAAAAAAAAAAAAAAAACCAGTTGGGAGGATGTCAGGAACTCAGATAAAGCAATTAACACAACTCAGTCTTTGTTCCCGACAACCGCCCCTCCCATTTGCCTCTCCTTTAAACTCCATCCCCAGGTGTGCCTTGTGAATGGAATCGGGGCCCTTTCCTTCCTCGGAAGCCACGCAACTCACATTGCTCTCTTCTCCGTTCTTCCCTGCATGCCCTAGGATGAGAAGGGGATGGGTCTTGATCTTCATCACCTTGTTCTACCTCTCCCCTGCTCTGCCCAGCCTGACTTTGCCCTTCCCCAGTTTCCTCCACAGCCAACGGAGCCACTTTCTCGCTCTCTGTCAGCTATTCGTCGTCCCCCTCGGATTCAGACTCCGACGGGGGCATACACCAAACCTCTCTGTCTCCTAGCTGCTGGTGGCCCTTTTTGTCCTCTGGGGTCCGTTGGGGCTGGAATTGGCAGCGGGCGGAGCTCCGCTGTTCTCCCAGCTTTCCTGACTCGATGGGCCTTTTGTTTTCTCGCTGGGCAGGGCCGGTTCTGATCCAGAATTTGCCGTCCGCCGTCCAGTCGCTATGCGAATCCTGGAACAGCATTCATACCAACGAGTTCCCCAACATTGGGTCTTGGGTGAGTCTTGCCTTTTAAAAAAAAAGCCCTCTTTTGTTGATGGGTGTGGGGAGGAAGTGGTAGGTGGGCTTAGTCTCTTTCTTCTCCCTCCTCTTTCTGGGCTGGTCTTTCCTTCCCATGGTGGACTGTCCAGCCGGCTTCTTCTCTTCTGCCTTTTCTGTCCTTCGGCAGCTCAGACATATTTCTCTGTGGGCAATCTCTCCTGCTCTCTGCGAGGCTGCTGGGAGTCCCAGGACTCTTGACTTAAGCCATCTCTGAGCTTCTTTCCAGCTGGGTGGCAAGACTACAAAAGCCTTAACTGGAACATGTTGTGGCCCGCCAGAGGTGGATCTGGCATCGGATTCAGACAGTGAGGAGGTTGGGGAAGAACATGGGCCAGTCCTGGAGTCTAGGGAAAACTCTGATGAGGGTTCTGCGTCGGAGGCAGAGAGGGGGCCAGGACCATATGCCAGTCAGACATCAGTGAGGCAGAGAAACAGCTGGAGCCTGTTCCCAGTGTGCGTATGCACAGAGCTGCCAGGAGAAGGGAGCAGCTAAAGAACAAGGGTCAACTCAGGAGTAAAGCCACAGGTGGATGGTGAATGGCCCCTCCCAGAGAGAATAAAAGGAGCGAAAGGGGAGAGGAGTTTGCAGAAGACAATAAGTTCACTTAGTTGGTTCGTGGCTCCTTGCCAAGTTTTGAAGATATCGGCCTGGCAGCTCTCCAAGCCAGATAAGGTCTGTGACTGTCAATTCTCCCTTGAAAGACTTTTGCTGGATGTGAATGAGAGGAATTCACAGTCACTTAATAAAAAGGGAGTTTTTGTCGGGACAAGGAGTCTGCTTCGTGCTTTTTGGGGAAGCCTAGGTCAGAACAGAACGTGACCCCCTCTGTCTGGCTTTTACAGCGCAACGCCTTTGCCAACGACACAATCCCGGCCGAGAGCTACATCAGCGCCGTTCAGGCCGCCCACCTGGGCACCCTGTGCAGTCAGAGCCTTCCCTTGGCGGCCTCGTTGAAGCACACCCTCCTCTCCTTGGTCAGGCTCACCGGAGACCTTGTGGTGTAAGTCCTGTCCGGCCTGTCATCACGAACTCACTTTGTATAGGTTCAAAAATACTCGATTTCATTGAGGGCCACATCAGGGTTGTGTTTGACCTTGGGGGTCAGGGTGGGCGTGGCTAGTTCTACGTCACTCACGTCGGGGGCGCCTGTGACGGCCCAAGTGCTCTGCCAGCGAAAACAGGCTCCTGAGCTCCATTTTTGGCTGTGACGGCTTCCTACAACCTTCTGCCAGCAAAAACAGAGCTTGGGAGGGCTGTTTTTGCTGGCAGAGGCACCTTTGCTTGTTTCCGGGGTGACCCCGCGGGCCAGATCTAAGTACCCCGCGGGCCGGATCTGCTCTCTCTCCCCCCTCCCCAGGGCCTTGAGTTTGACACTCCTGCTTTATCGAATACATCATATCGGTACTTAGAAAGGTGACTCTAGCTCTAAATTATCCCTGTGCTTAGGGATAGTTAAAAGAACGAGACAGTGATGGCTAACCTTTTTGCCATCGCGTGCCAAAAGCTGGGGGAGTGAGGGGTGCATGCCCACACCCATAATTCTATGCGCCCTGGCCCCCCACGTATACGCACGCAACCCCCCCCCATGTTCCCCCCGTTTTTGGCATATGATGGCACGGTGGGCCCAGTAGGCCCGTTTTTTGCCCTCCCCAGGACAAAGCCTCCTAGAAGCTTTCTAGGAGCCTGGGGAGGGCAAAAACAGCCTTCCCCACCACCCTCTGGAGGCCAGTAACAGCCCGTTTGCCGACTTCCGGTGGGCCCAGAAGGCCCAAAAATCAGCTGGCCAGCACGCGCATGCATGCTGGAGCTCAGCTACGGCAACACTCACGTGCCCACCAATATGGCTCCATGTGCCACCTGTGGCATCGGTTCACGGGAATGAGACCTCCCCACCCACCCCCTTCGCCTCTCAGGTCACATGGGCCAATCAGTCCAGGTGTAGGTTCCCGTTCAACTTCCAACAGGTGTCCGTTGACACGACCTTGGTTCTCATGCCGGCTGGTCGATGTTACGGCTAGCCGGCTGAGGCCCCGCATTCCTGAGTTGCCTGCCCCATGCTCTTTCCCCCACTCCCCCTTGAATGGCCACCAAGAAACGAAGCAGAAGTAAGCATGGCTTCAGCTGAAGTCATTTTGCAGGGTTGACACAGCCTCTCCCCCACGCCCCGAGTCCTTGTTCATGGTGGTGGAGGTGATGTTGCCAAGACTGTGTCTCCCTGCAGACAAATTTTGCCTCTCCTCTCTCTGGCTTCAGCTGGTCCGATGACCTGAACCCGCCCCAGGTGATCCGCACGCTGCTGCCTCTCCTTCTGGAGACCAGCACGGAGAGCGTGGCCGAGATGAGCAGCAATTCCCTGGAGAGGATCCTGGGCCCGGCAGAGTCGGACGAGTTCCTCTCGCGGGTCTACGAGAAGCTGATCATGGGCTGCTACAACATTCTGGCCAATCACTCCGACCCGAACAGGTGAGCTTCTTTGCTTTTTCCCCCACCTGAATATCTGTGGAGATTCTCAGCCATCCAGGTCACGGTTGTCCCAAAGGTGCTTTTTTTTCCAAGAGGACTTTCTGGTTTTTCTCTGAGGAGGTTTCGCTCCTCATCCAAGAAGGTTCCTCAGTTCTGGGGAATGGAAGGATTCTTCAACTCTGAAAAGAAGCGAAACATCCTCAGAAAAAAACCAGAAAGTTTCCCACCTGAAGCGGCTTCAGATCGAGGCTATTCCAGGTCTGAGTTTACTCCCGACTTCCCGGAGAAACTTTTCCCAAGAACTTTTCTCGTCCTTGTCTCTTAGCGGCCTCGACGAAGCCATCTTGGAGGAATGTCTGCAACATCTGGAGAAACAGCTGGAGAGCAGCCAGGCCCGGAAAGCCATGGAGGATTTTTTTGCGGAGAGGTGAGTTGCGGGCAGTCCTCGACTTACGACCACCATTTGAGCCCCAAATTTCTGTTGTTTAGGATGAGACCTTGGATAAGTGAGCTTTGCCCCGTTTTACTGACTTTTGTGCCTCCGTTGTTAAGCGAATCGCTGCCGCCGATAAGTTAGTAACCCGGCTGCTAAAGTGAATCCGGCTTCCCCCTTGACTTTTGCTGGTCAGAAGGTGACATGATCTTGGGACACGTCGCAAGTATGAACCAGTTGCCAAGCATCTGAATTTTGATCATGTGACCATGGGGATGGCGCAAAGGTCGCAACTCTGAAAAACGGTCCCAAGTCATTTTTTTCCCCCCAGTGTCGTTGTAACTTCGAATGGTCACTAAGTGAACTGTTGTAAGTCAAGGACCACCTGCTCTTGTTCTTCCTGCTTTTATCAGCGCTTCTGAAATGTTCCCTGCATTGTTTTTTTTTTTGTTTAAATAATATTTATTAAATTTCCAAAGATTAAAATACACAGTACAAAAAGAAACGTAATATACAAAAAAAGCAAGAAAAACACCCACCCATACAAAACAAAAAATATAAACAAACATATCAAAATTTCAATACTAATAACAACTTTTCTGCATCGGTTTCTCTAACTCAGGGGTCTGCAACCTTAAAACACTCAAAGAGCCATTTGGACCCGTTTCCCAAAGAAAAGAAAACACCGGGAGCCACAAAACCCCTTCCCATGTCTGACTTATTTCTTGAGTGGCCACAAAACTAGCATATGTAGTTGAATTAAATGTTCTGTTTTCTTCTGAAACTTTTCTTTTCTTGGATTTATCCATGGTTGGCCTACCGGGAGTCGAAAAGCTCAATAAATTGCCTGCAGGCAGATGTCACACATTGGCGGGTGTGACGCATATTTTGAGTGACGGAGCCGCAGCAGAGGTTTGAAAGAGCCACATGTGGCTCCAGAGCCACAGGTTGCTGACCCCTGCTCTAACCTATTTAACCTCTTTACACAAATTCTACTTCTAAATATCTCTTATCTTAAACCAGTGGTGAAATCCAAATTTTTTTATTACCGGTTCTGTGGGCGTGGCTTGGTTGGCATGGCAGGGGAAGGATTCTGCAAAATCTCCATTCCCTCCCCACTCCTGGGGGAAGGATACTGTGAAATCTCCATTCCTACTCCACTCTGGGGCCAGCCAGAGGTGGTATTTGCCGGTTCTCTGAACTACTCAAAATTTCTGCTATCGGTTCTCCAGAACCTGCTGGATTTCACCACTATCTTAAACTTACATCTTTATTTAAATAATCTTAATTTCTATTTACAATTCAGTCTCATAACAAAAACATCCCTTAA
Source organism: Pantherophis guttatus (assembly GCF_059756535.1). NCBI lineage: Eukaryota > Metazoa > Chordata > Lepidosauria > Squamata > Colubridae > Pantherophis > Pantherophis guttatus. The sequence goes on along the minus strand of NC_142077.1, from coordinate 10,730,798 downwards.
ATTTTATGTTTTACTCTCCAGCCAGGAATACCATTTATTCCATATTAAATAGCACTCGGTGTCCTCCCTCTCCTTCATTTCCATAGATAATCTGTCCATCTGTGCACATTCGTATATTTTTTTTTATTATGATTTGATCTGGAGGGGTGTCTGGTTGTTTCCAGTTTTGTGCTAATGCAGAAAAGTATGCAATATATCATATTACACATACTAACGGCAAGTAGAATTGTGATTGCATTGTTTTTTTTTAAATCACCGTATTTATATAATCCATGGCCACTTTAAGACCTGTGGCTGGCTGGGGAATTCTGGGAGTTGAAGTCCACAGGTCTTAAAGTCACCAAGATTGGACACTTATGACATAGTGTATCTGTCAGCACTTCAATCTGCATTTACTCTAGTGCTGACATAAGAAGGAGAAGCGGAGGTGTCTGGAAAGGGATGTTTGACTTTTCACCTACTTATTTTCCCTGGAGATAATATCCCCTAGGAGATGGGATGGGAGGGGGGAAATTCCTTTGAGCTGGAGCAGTAGATTAGGGGTAGAGTGACTTGGAAGATGGGCAATGAGTGCAGAGGAGTAGGGAACGGAAAGGGAGGGTTTTGGGTCTGGAAGTCAGTGTTGGCTGCGATGGAGTCGGAGTAGAATGTCGTGCTTAATAAATGAAAGTTTTTCATCAAAGACTTTGTTTGAAATGCAATTTATTTGAGACGACCTCGAAACCTGACAGAATCTTTTAAATGGATTTACCCCACTTTGGGGGCAGTTTAGAAATTGTGGTAGCTCGGGATGGGCACCCCAGGAGTGGGGGGGCAGGAGGGAAATCTTGTTTTTTCTAACCCCATCTTTATGAGTGACATGGCAGGTAGCCGGGGGAGGCGGCTATCGCAAACCCAAAACCCTTCCTCATGTTTTCTTCGCTTCTGGGTGTTTCCTCCCATCCAGTGGAGAGCTGGTCCAGATAATGATGGCAACCGCCAACGAGAACCTCTCGGCCAAATTCTGCAACCGGGTTCTGAAATTCTTCACCAAGCTCTTCCAGCTAAGTGAGTGCTTGATACCCATAAGGCAGGGCTGTCAAACTCAAATTTCATTGAGGGCCACATCAGGGATGTGGTTGACCTGGGGGCTGGGGTGGGGCCAACTGAGTGGGCGTGGCCATCTTGACGCCACTCCCCAAACTGCTGGCATATTTCCTCTTCGCACTGGGTAGATCGGGCGGATGTCACGCTGGCCTGATGTTTCCTCTTCGCATTGGGTAGACAGGGCCAAAGCCACGCGGGCCAGCCACTTACATTTTCCAGGACACCCCAAGGGCCGGATCCGACCACATTGTGGGCTAGATCCGGCCTGTGGGCCCTGTGTTTGACTCCCCTGCCATAAGGGGTTCCACCTGGCGCGGGAACAGGGTGGCAGCGGCTAAAGGGCAGTGGCAGCAAAGCTTTGGGCCCATGTAGGAAATGATCTTCTCCCTCCAAAAATAGAAGTGGTGGTTTTTTTTAAAAAAAATACTGTGTTTCCCTGAAAATAAGACCGAGTCTTATATTAATTTTTACTCCAAAAGATGCATTAGGGCTTATTTTCTGGTTAGGTCTTATTTTTGAGGAAATACGGTACTGAATGCATCCATCTGGCTGACAATCTTAACTGGGGCTTATTTTGAGCGTGGGGCTTATATTACGAGCATCCTGAAAAAATCATGCTAGGAACTTATTTTCTGGTTGGGTCTTATTTTGGGGGGGGGGGAATACGGTACTGAATGCATCCATCTGGCTGACGATCTTAACTGGGTCTTATTTTGAGGATAGGGCTTATATTACGAGCATCCTGAAAAATCATGCTAGGACTTATTTTCTGGTTGGGTCTTATTTTGGGGGGGAAATACGGTACTAAATGCATCCATCTGGCTGACAATCTTAACTGGGGCTTATTTTGGGGATAGGGCTTACATTACGAGCATCCTGAAAAATCATGCTAGGGCTTATTTTAATATTTTATTTTCGGGGAAACTGAATTTGGTCTTTCCTGAACCTTGGCCTTTGGGACCCGGAGCTCTGCCAGCCTCAGAAGCCCTAGCAACGGCTGACTTTCCCCTCTCTCTGCCCTGTTTAGCCGAGAAGAGCCCAAACCCCAGCCTTCTGCGCTTGTGTGGCTCCTTGGCCCAGCTGGCGTGCGTGGAGCCTGCACGCCTCCAGGCGTGGTTGACCCGTATGACCACCTCTCCCCCCAAGGAGTCTGACCAGCTGGAGATGGTGCAGGAAAACCGACAACTGCTCCAACTCCTGACCACCTACATCGTGCGGGAGAACAGGTACGAACGGGCCCAGTCTCCCTTGGAGCTCCAACGGGGCTGGTGTTGTGGCCTGTCGGCGCTGGTCCCTCCAGCAACTAAATTGGAGGAGGAGGAGACGTGGGAGTTAGCGTCACCAGCAAGGCAATCTGAGAGCTCCGAGGGGGAAGAGGGAATGGAGCTGGCAGAGAGAGAGAGAGAGAGGGAGAGGGAGGGAGGGGCGGAACCTGGGCTGTCCATCAGCCCTCGGAGAGTCAACAGCCCCCAGGTCTGGAGATGGCTGATGAGGAAGAGGAGGAACAGCTGGGTCCAATGCCTGACTGCAGATGCGGAGAAGGCAGAGGAGAGGAGAGCAGTGGAAATCTATGGGCCGGTCCTTGGGATGGAAGAGCCACTGCTGCTAACGAAGCCCCACCCTAGCTCTGGGATAAAAGGCAGGGGCTGGAGATGAATAGATGTGGCAGACAACTATTCATCTCCCTGCTGGATGGACTTGTTTGCCTGCGGTGAGAGAGAAACTTCTTTGCTGAGCTGCCGGCGCTCCTAATTAAAGGAATCTTTGAGTTCACTTCAGAGGGTTTGTCATGTTTCAGGACCTGGGTCAGAACAGCTGGGATTGCAAGAGCCCACCCTTGCTTATTTGGGATGCCCCTGTTAAAACACGCCCTTTGGCCGCGCCGTGGGGTGTCTTACCTCCTTTTTTCCCCACTCCAGCCAAGTCGGCGAGGGAGCCTGCACTGTCCTCCTGAGTACCCTGATTCCCATGGCTACCGAGATGTTGGCAAATGGAGACGGGACCGGCTTTCCGGAGCTTATGGTGGTCATGGCGACCCTTGCCGGAGCCGGACAAGGAGCTGGTCACCTCCAGCTGCACAGTGCAGCGCTGGACTGGCTGGGGAGATGGTAAGGGGTGCCAGGAGAGCAGCTGATCGGAACATGGCTGTGCCGCGGATGCTGCTTGAGTGAGGGGAGGCAGCTGGCCAAGGAGGGCTTTCTCCTATTCTTTCGCTGGAAACTCTATCCGGGGGGGGGGGGAGGAGAGGAAGGGTCTTGTGGTGTTCCAGCTCCTCGGAAGGGGCTGCTGCTTGGGGAACATCCCAGTTCAGGTTCTGGGGCTCCAGATGTTGAGGTGGAGCCTTGTTTCCCCCTTCAAGCCTCTCTCTCTCTCTTTTTCTTTTTCAGCAAGAAATATTTGTCTCAGAAGAATGTGATTGAGAAAATGAACGCCAGCGTCATGCACGGGAAGGTAAGGCCTCTACACAGAACGCAGCACCTTCGCAAGTAATCTTTGTATAAGCCAGTCTGGTGTCTTTTTTAGAAGCCTTGCAGGCAGGCTTGGCTTTCATCCTGTCCATGGGTGACGTTTACAGGTGGTCCTCGACTTACAACCGTTCATTTAGTGACTGTTGGAAGTTACAACAATGACAGGACCCTATATATATATATTTTTTTTTTACACTCGCGACCCTTGCAGCATCCCCATGATCGAACTCTGGACGCTTGGCAACTTGAGTCATATTTGTGACGAGCCCCAGGGTCACAGGATCCCCTTTTGCGACCTTCCGATGAGCAAAGTCTTATTTATTTATTTATTGGTTCGATTTATATGCCGCCCTTCTCTGGAGACTCAGGGCGGCTTACAATGCGTTAAGCAATAACCTTCATACTTTTGTATATACCTGCTTAGTAGGGCTTTCGCCCCCCCCAAGCAGTGTTCTTTTTTATACAAAGTCAGCTTATTTCCCCCACAATCCGGGTCCTCATTTTACCTACCTCGAAAGGATGGAAGGCTGAGTCAACCTTGAGCCTGGTGAGATTTGAACTCGCAGTAATTGCAGGCAGCTGGTGCTACTTAACAGCACTTTAGTCTGCTGCGCCACCAAGGCTCTTCCCCAAGTCGATGGGGAAGCCAGATTTACTTAACATGCACATTGCTAACTGAACTGCTGTGATTCACTTAACAACTGGGGCAAAAAAAGGTCATAAAATGGGGCAAAACTCACTTAACAACTGCCTCGCTTAACAGCAGAAATGCTGAGCTCCATTGTGGTCCCAAGTCGAGTGGTGCAGTGGCCCAGAGGTGGAGCTCTCGCCTCACAATCGGGAGGCTGTGAATTCGATCCTAGGTAGAGGCAGATATTTCTCTCTCTGGGAGCAATGAGAATATATCTGCTGAACACAAAACTCCGCATTGGCGACAGGAAGGGCATCCGGCCAATAAAACACTCAGCTCCATTCAGTTGCCCAGACTCCACCCTTCAGGGATTATGGGGTCGTTAAAAGAAGATGATTGTGGTCCTAAATCAAGGACTTAACCTGTACTCCCCTCGCCTGTCTGCTGGTCTTTCTGCGCTTGTTAGGAAAGGCAGGTAAAGTCGCTTCCTGACCCTTCTCTTGCAGCACGTGACTATCCTGGAGTGCACCTGCCACATTGTCTCCTACCTGGCCGACGTCACCAATGCCCTGAGCCAGAGCAACAGCCAAGGCACCAGCCACCTCTCGGTTGACGGAGAAGAGCGGGCCATCGAAGTGGACTCCGACTGGGTGGAGGAACTGGCCGCGGAGGAGGAGGACTCACAGGCTGAAGACTCGGTAAGCGGGCCAGCAAACCCACCAAGCTGTATTTTATACTACAAAATGCAAAAATGCAAAAGAAAATAGTGAGGATGATAGGGGAGGGGAAAAGCGTAGGAGAAAGGGCAAAAAGAAAGAGACTTCCAATTCCCTTCGGTGCAGTAGAATAAGATAATAACATCAAACCTCAGCTTTTTACTTTTACATAGTAATATAAACTAGCCATTTTGATAACAACAAACCTATCTCATCGGTAAAACCCAAAGCAAAGTTTCATTATTATTATTTTTTTCACTTCGAGCACAAAGTCCAGAAGCGGTTTCCAAGCAGAAACAAAATTAAATGGTGTTCTTTTCTTTAATCCAAGCAATCCGTTTAACCATCTCTGCCACCTCCCATCAACTTTTGCAGCCATTCCTCCATTGTGAGAATCAAAATGTCCTTCCATTTTTGTGCATAAAGTACCATATTTTTCAGAGTATAAGAGGCTCCGGAATATAAGACGCAGCTTAGTTTTTGGGGAGGAAAATAGGGGGGAGAAAAATCTGCTTACCAGATATTCATCCAGCTAGTGTCCTTAGTCTGGTCGGCTTCAGCACATTAGTTTGCTGGTTTTGAGCGCTTTTTATCCCCTACTTGGGGACAAAAAACAGCTTCTAAAGCACAGCTGATCTTTGGAGAGAGAAGCAATGAGAAAAGCAGGCAAAGCACGGCGATTGCTTCACTCGCTAGCGCCTCGTTAGGGCTGAAAAACAGCTAAAGCACAGCTGATCTTTGGAGAGGGAAACAATGAGAAAAGCAGGCAAAGCACGGAGATCGTTTCACTTGCTAACGCCTCATTAGTGCTGAAAAAAAGCTTAAGCACAGCTGAGAGTTGGGAGCAGGCACGGAGATTGCTTCACTCGCTAGCGCCTGGTTAGGGCTGAAAAACAGCTTTTAAAGCACAGCTGATCTTTGGAGAGAGAAGCAATGAAAAAGCAATAAAAAATTACATATTTTTAATGTATATTTACCATTAAATATTTTTGTGCAGCATTTTTGCATATATATTTTTGCACTTTTTTGTGCGGCTGTTGACAAAAATAGGATTGCCAACATGATCGCCGACATCCAATGACGGATACGGCACAATAATAAGAAGAAGAAGTATTTTTGCATTGGAGTCAGGGAGGTGCCCTCACAGGGAGCTGTGTGTGATCCATTTAGTTGGATTTTCTGGCTGAAGATTTTGATAAGATTTTGATAAGGGAGAGTTTGTCGTGCAAGATTGTTCTTTGTAGAATAACAGCAAGGAAACGTATTCTATCAATCATGTAAGGAGGCTGAGGAAGCATCTGTTCTTTTATTGTTCAAAAAGGAGAAATTAAATAGCACATCAGGGAGAGAGGCAGTGGTGGGATGCTGCCGGTTTAACAACCGTGTTCGGTGAGCACGTGCTTTGCATGCGCACACATGCTTTGCGCATGCGCGCTTAAGGCGCTTGCGCACAGCGCTGAAAAGGGAGCATTTAGAAGCTCAGCTGCTTAACCTTCCAAATCAGCAACGGTAAGTAGAACAGTGGGGGGGGGGAATCAGCTGTGCTGCATGATTGAGATGAGCTGGAAATAAAGGACAGGGTAGAGCAGGGGCGGATGAGCGGGGCCAACTGATCGTCGGAGCTACCAGTTCGCTCGAACTGGCTGAATTCCACCTCTGGAGAAAGGCTGTAACACCTCTTTCTTCGTGACATGTCGGCGTGGAAGTTGTGAGGAACCATGGCTGTTAGCTTTGTTGGCAGGGTGCCTACCTTCGAAAGTCACTGTGGGGAGAACAGACTGCTGGGCCACATGGGCCAGGAATCTGAGGGCACTGCTTATATTCTTAGTTGTCTAGAATACAGATAGTCCTTGACCTAGAACAGTTGATTTAGTCAACGGCACTGAAAAATGGGATTTATGACCGTTTTTCACAGTTAACGACCTTTGCAGCATTCCCACAGTCACATGATCAAAAATTCAGCCGCTTGGCCACTGGTTCGTAGTTATGCTGTATCCCAAGGTCACGTGATCCTCTTTTGCGGCCTTCTGACTTGCAAAGTCAAGGAGGTGGGGGGGAAGCCAGATTCACTCAACAACCGGGTTCCTACCTGATCAACTGCAGTGATTCACTTAACAACGGTTGGCAAGAAAGGTCGTAAAATGGAGGCTAAACTTACTTAACAAATGCCTGACTTAACAAAGAGAAATTTGGGGCTCCGTTGTGGTCGTGTGTCGAGGGCTACCCGTAGAAGCATTTTTAAAGGAAGTGAGTTGTAACCACACATACACACACACTCCTCTCTTCTAACTGTATCAGTTGTGAGTAGGTGTTGAAGGAAGCCATCCTGGGCAACTCTTACAAAAGCTGTTCACTTCTGTGCACAAATACAGGACGAAGACTCTCTCTGCAACAAACTTTGTACCTTTACCATCACGCAGAAGGAATTCATGAATCAGCACTGGTGAGCTTCCCCTGCTGCCTAACCCAGGGGTCCCCAACCCCCCCAGCCGGTCCACGGCAAGCCAGAAACCAGCCCACACAAACAAGCAAAGCCCCATCCTGTTCTGACCTAGGCTCCCCCAAATCACGAAGCAGACTCCTTGTCCCAACAAAAAACCCTTTTTATTAAGTTACTGTGAATTCTTCTCATTCAAATCCAGCAAAAGTCTTTCGGGGGAGAATTTACAGTCACAGACCTTATCTGGCTTGGGGAACTGCCAGGCTGATACCTTCAAAACTTGGCAAGGAGTCTTGGAGAGTCACGAATCAATTAGCAAACTAATTGTCTCCTGCAAACTCCCCTCCCCTTTCGCTCCTCTTTTATTTCATCTGGGAGGGGCCCTTCATCGTCCACCTGTGGCTTTACTCCCAAGTCGACCCTTATTCTTTAGCTGTTCCCTTCGTCTGGCCACTCTGGGCATTCGCACACGGGGAACAGGCTGCAGCTGTTCCTCTGCCTCACTGATGTCTGACTCCGAAGGCAGCTGATAATTGTCAGACGGCCCTAGCCCCCCTTCTGCCTCTGACGCAGAGCCCTCATCAGAGCCTTCCCCAGACTCCAGGACTGGCCCATGTTCCTCCCCACCTCCTCACTGTCCAAATCTGCTGCCAGCTCTGCTGGCGGGCCACAACACATCCATGGGATGTAGGCTGCATGCAAAATCATGCTCCCTCCAACTTGCAGAAAAAATTCCCTCCGGTCCGTGGACAAACTGGTCCCTGGTGCCCAAAAATGATGCCCCCTCCCCGCTGGTCTAACTGACCCTGGGCTGTCTCTTATGTCTGCTTTATCACAAAGCGTTCATCTCTCATTTCCCTCCCTCACCCCCCTTCCGGCCTGGTCTCTGTTCCTACCTCGGCAGGTATCACTGCCACACCTGCAAAATGGTGGATGGTGTCGGCGTGTGCACCGTCTGCGCCAAGGTTTGCCACAAGGACCACGAGATTTCGTATGCGAAATACGGATCGTTCTTTTGTGACTGCGGAGCCAAGGAGGATGGCAGCTGCCTGGTAGGTTCTAGAAGTGAAATCCTGAGAAGTGTTCTGACCTAGGAATTCCCAAATCACGAAGCAGACTCCTTGTCTCGACAAAAACCCCTTTTTTATTAACTTACTGTGAATTCCTCTCATTCACATCCAGCAAAGTCTTTCAAGGGAGAATTTACTGTCACAGACCTTATCTGGCTTGGAGAGCTGCCAGGCCGATATCTTCAAAACTTGGCAAGGATTCTCGGAGAGTCACGAATCAATTAAGCAAACTAATTGTCTCCTGCAAACTCCCCTCCCCTTTCGCTCCTCTTTTATTTCATCTGGGAGGGGCACTTCAGTGTCCACCTGTGGCTTTACTCCTGAGTTGACCCTTGTTCCTTAGCTGTTCCCTTCTCCTGGCAGCTCTGTGCATGCGCACACTGGGAACAGGCTCCATCTGTTCTTCTGCCTTACTGATGTCCGACTCCGAAGGCAGCTGATAACTGTCAGTCGGCCCTGGCCCCCTCTCTGCCTCCGACGCAGAGTTCTCATAAATTCCTCCCCAATCTCCTCGCTGTCTGAGTCTGCCACCAGCTCCGCTGGCCGCTGGTGGGCCACAAGAAGAAGAAGGGGGGGGATAGGCACTCTGGACGAAGTCAGCTGTGGTTATCCTGCTTCCTGCCAAACGGCTGAGGGTCCCTGCACTGTGTTTCTTCCCCCTCCAGGCCCTGGTGAAGAGGACTCCCAGCAGCGGCATGAGCTCCACCATGAAGGAGTCGGCCTTCCAGAGCGAGCCTCGCGTCTCGGAGAGCGTCCGCCATTCCAGCACCTCACCCACCGACAAGTCCAAGTCCTCCACCAGCGATGGCCGAGGGAGCGACGAAGACAAGCCCAAGAAGAGCAGCCTCTGCAGGAACGTAGAAGGTTGTCGGGAGCAGTTGCAGGCCCAGGTTTGGCTTCGTGCGTGTGCGGGAGACAATCGGGGCACCAGGGACCTCTCCCTAGTTGGGGGCAAGGCTTCTCAGCCCCTCCCTGTCCTTGCCTCCCCCAAGGCCAACTTCTCCTTCGCCTCTTTGGTCCTCGACCTGCTCAACTTCCTGATGGAGGCCATCCAGATCAACTTCCAGCAAGCCTCGGCGATGGGCAGCAGCAGCCGCGCCCAGCAGGCGTTGAACCAGCTGCACACCTTGGACAAGACGGTGGAAATGACCGACCAGTTGATGGTGAGATGGGCAGAAGCTCCCCAGCACAGGTTGGGAGAGTGTGTGGGAGGGTCTAGTTCAAGGGGTCAGCCTGCAGAAAAGCCCTCTTCATTCCATCCCTTCAGAGCTAGGCCTCTTGTCTGGACTCCGATCCAGGCAGTGGCATCTTTCAGGAGTCAATATTCCAGGCTAATATTGTCCCATAAGATTATTCCAGGTTAATATTCCAGGCTGTATCACGGCATCTCCCTTTCCTGCTTGCGCTCTGCCCTCCAGGTGCCGACTCTGGGCTCTCAGGAAGGCGCCTTTGAGAACGTCCGGATGAACTACAGCGGAGACCAAGGCCAGACCATCCGGCAGCTGATCAGCGCCCACGTCCTGCGGCGGGTGGCCATGTGCGTGCTTTCCTCGCCTCACGGACGGCGCCAGCACCTGGCAGTCAGCCACGAGAAGGGCAAGGTGAGAGATGGCAGAGGATCTGCCCCAGAAGCAGGCAGAGGACCTCCGCAGAATCTAAAACCTCTGGCCATCTCCAGCGTAGAAGGTCAAAGAGATTTCTGATCCAGTAGTTTAACCAAAAGAGGCTATTAACCAGCACCAAGTCCATAATAGTAATAGCACTTAGACTTATATACCACTTCACAGTGCTTCACAGCCCTCTCTAAGCAGTTTACAGAGTCAGCCTATTGTCCCCCAAACAATCTGGGTCCTCATTTTACCGACCTTGGAAGGATGGAAGGCTGAGTCAACCTTGAGCCCGGTCCGGATCGAACTGCTGGCTGTGGGCAGTTAGCCTGCAATGCTGTATTCTAACCAGTGGGAGGGAGGGAGGGGGGAGGGAGGAAGGAAGGAAGCTATAGCACTTAGACTTATATACTGCTTCACAGTGCTTTACAGCCCTCTCTAAGCGGTTTACAAAGTCAGCCTCTTGCCCCCAACAATCTGGGTCCTCATTTTACCCACTTTGGAAGGATGGAAGGCTGAGTCAACCTTGAGCCTGGTGAGATTTGAACTGCCAAATTGCTGGCAGCCGGCAGTCAGCAGAAGTAGCCTGCAGTACTGCACTCTAACCACTGCGCCACCACGGCTCATAAAATACAGAACGGCAATGGAAAATTTCCACTTGATAGCCATCAACGGTGAGCCAAGCACCGTTTGGACGAATCTTCTCTTCTTTGCAGCTGGGAGGCAGAGATCGCTGCGGACGTCTTGGGTGGAAACCAGGATTTGGGGGAGCTTCCAATTTTAATTTTTCTCCCCCTTTCTTGGGAGAAAGTAGTAATTCTCTACCACCATGTCCATGTTCTTGTTGCCCTCACAGATCACCGTGCTGCAGCTCTCTGCGCTGCTGAAGCAAGCCGATTCCAGCAAGAGGAAGTTGACGCTGACCCGCCTGGCCTCCGCACCCGTCCCCTTCACGGTCCTGAGCTTGACCGGGAACCCCTGCAAGGAGGACTATCTGGCTGTTTGTGGCTTGAAGGTAGACACACACACTCACACACACACACACACACACACACACACACACACACACACACACACACACACACACACACACACACACACAGCAGGCTGGCTGTTGACTCCCTGCTCCTCTGCAAAGAGGTGTTGTGACCTAGTCTTACTGAGTCATTACAAGACACAATTAGTCCCAAATAAATTACAAAGCCCTAAAAAAAGTGGCTTATTATCATCACCATGTTTCACACTTAGACTGTTGCAGCATCCCTGTCATCACGTGATCAAAATTTGGAAGCTTTGGCAACTGGTTCAGATTTACAACAGATGCAGTGTCCTGGGGTCATGTAATTCCCCTTTTGCAACCTTCTTTTTTTGGTGGGGGGGGGGGGGGTTGTACCCGGCTTCTACAAGTGCCGTTTTGGACAGGGCCCCTTTCGGAGTCCTGCCCTGGACAAACACAGGGCCAGCATCAACTGCATCTTGAGGACCCCAATCCCCAAGAGAGGCAGCTGTCTGGATTCGAAGGGCAATGACCGTCATTAAACCTCCCCCCCGAGGAATCCTCAGGCAGCGCGGGTGACAGCCAATGCCCTCCGGTCCTGCCAACCCTGTATCTGACCTGCCGCTTTCACAGCTGCCGTCTCGTCACACCGACGAGGCGGGCCTAGAGACCCGGCGGCCTCTGGTGTGGCGTGACGCCGGCTGGGGTCCCTCCGAGGTCCAGTCATGAACCCCCGCAATAGAGAGGCTGGAATGCCTGTCTACGCGGGGTGACCAGTACCTCATCGGTACCCGTCCTTTTTGCGACCTTCTGACAAGCAAAGTCAATGGGGAAGCCATATCCGCTTAACGAATCTTATTCGTAACTTTACAGCCGCAGTGATTCGCTTAACGACTGGGGCAAGGAAGGTGGTAAAATGGGGCAAAACTCACTTAACAACTGCCGTTTAGCAACGGAAAAAATTGGCTAGGACTACCTGTAGCCCTTCGCTGCCTCTTCCAGTGGGAGCTTGGTGCAGGCACCGCTTGGATTTCACCGGCTGGCGTCCTTCTCTTCTGCACAAGTCCACCTGCTGAGCACTTGTCCCTCTCCCAAACCCAAACTGGAATCACGCCTTGCCTCCGTCCACACTTGTGATGTGAAGCCAAGCTTTGCAGGTTATAAACTGTGTGTCAGACCAGCCCCAATCCGATCCCTTAGGAAAGAAAAACCTTTGACTCCATTTGGTTAAAGCAAAGTTTTTTTTTTTTTTTTACTAAGGATGTTGGTTGCAGTAAAGTCAAGCCAGCTCTGAAATCTCCTGTGCTTGCTAGATACAAAAATAAGGTGTAGCTTTGCTCCCAAGCCCATCCTACCCCCCCCCCACCCCGTAACCAGTCTATTTCTAGCCAACCAGAGCTCACCAAGATGTTTTGAGAACTCTGAGGTGTTGGGGGGTAATCCGTATATTTCTCAGGGTGCCTGGCCGTGGGATACTGGTACAAACGGGATCCGGTTGCTCTGATTCTTCTAACCTATCATTCCCCCCTCCCACTTTTCTATGACATATACATAAAACTTTATTGCCCTTTCATCCTTCCCCCTTTTGTCCTCCCCCCCTCCCCCATTCTTTTTATGGCAGTATATGCCTTTGAGCCCTCCAAGCCGAACCAGGCAGATCTGACACTATGGTTCGTGATCACGATGGTGTGCTCGACAAAACATAGAAAACCATCAGTCTTTCTCTCTCTCAGCCATGCGCTTGCCTGTACGTGTTTCTCTGTTAACTCCTCTTCTCTTGCCCCTTTCCAGGACTGCCACGTCCTCACATTCAGCAGTTCGGGCTCCGTCTCGGATCACTTGGTGCTCCACCCTCAGCTTGCCACGGGCAATTTTATCATCAAGGCAGTCTGGCTTCCGGGATCCCAGACGGAACTGGCCATCGTCACTGCCGACTTTGTCAAGGTAGGGTTGAGTGGAGGCCGACTAAACTCCTCCTGTCCCTGTCCCTCTGCTCTGATCTCTGTCAGACCTGCCTCAATCCGATCCCTGAAGAAAGAAAGACTCTCAATTCCCTTTGGATGAAGTGATAGGCTCTTTTACTAAAAGACGCTGGTAGCAGTGAAGTCAGGCTAGAACTAAATCTCCCGTATGAAAGCATACAAGCTTTCCCTGTCAATCCGTTGCTCCCCCCCACCCCCCCCCCCACCCCTTGACCAGTCCAACGCCATCCAATGGGCAGAGATCTAGGTGTTTTGGGAACATTTAGTGTTTGGAGCAATTGACATTCCATTACCAGCTTCTCCAGCTTCTCAGTGTTCTTGAAGACTGGTATGAAGTGGTTCAAAGCATCCCTGATCTTCCTCTGCTGTCACTTCCTGTTTCCCAGCACTATCCTAGCACATTGTCCATTTGTCTCCTTGCTTCCCCCATTTCCTCCTCACTATTGATGGCAGGGTGCTGATGATGGAGGAAGATGCCAGAACCCTCTTTGGTGGCCAGGTGGGAGGCCATCTCTCTGGTCTTCCCTCCCCACCCCAAAGTCTTGCCTTTTCCTTCTGCTCGCACAGATCTACGACCTCTCGGTGGACGCCTTGAGCCCCACTTTCTACTTCCTGCTGCCCAGCTCCAAAATCCGGGACATCACTTTCCTCTTCAATGAAGAGAGCAAGAACATTGTGGTCATCATGTCCTCTGCGGGCTACATCTATCTGCAACTCATGGAGGAGGCCAGCAGCGCCCAGCACGGCCCTTTCTACGTCACCAACGTCCTCGAAGTCAACCACGAGGACCTGAAGGTATCCCACCCTGCATTCAGCCACCGGCGCTATCCAGAAACTCTCCCTCCCCATTTAGAAACAGGGTTTCCTTGATTCTCAGAAGCCACCTTTGTGTCAAAAGTGGTTTATATTTTGAAAAGGCAACTGGACAGATTTTGAGGAAAAATCCGAGGAAGTTTTGCTTCCTATCCTCTAAGCTTCATCGGTTTCTATAGGAAGCTGCGGGAGACGGAAGGACCCTCCTTCCATCTCCCCACAGCTTCCTATAGAAACCGATGAAGCTTCCAGGATAGAAAGCGAAACATCTTGTTTTTCTTCAAAATTGCCTTTTCAAAATAAAACTACTTTTGATACAGTTATGACCTTTATTGGTAATATGTGTTTGAATCTGTACGTTGATTTGTCCTATAGGCTAATCAATTGTGATAACCGAGGGCATGGCACAGAGATAACACAGGCAGCTGGCAGTTCAAACCGCCCCTTTATTGCTCCAAATTTCCCAAATGCTTCCACGTTTCTGGCAAGTCCCAGAGCAGAGTGATAACAAACCCCCACACAAACCTCAAGCAGCCTCTGGCTGCAATTAGTCCAGCCCGGCGCTGTCAGCACCAAAGCTGCACAGCAATAAATCCAAATTTATTTGGCAAATCAAGGAGCTCAGGAAGCAAAAGATCCAGGTAATTCGTCCAGAACGCCAGAAGGAATGCAAAGACTCTTGGAAAGTTCAAACATCGGCACACAACACTTCAGGAACTCAGTGTTTGTTCCCGACAAATGCCCCTCCCCACAGCATCTCCTTAAGTCTCATTCCCCAGGTGTGCCTTGTGAAGATGGGTGGGGCACGCTTCTCCCGAGTAGCCTGCTCAGTCTGCGCTGTTCACGCCTTCTCTCCACTCTCCGTGCTCTCGGATCAGGAGGGGGCGGTCCTTGCTTCTCGCCTGAGCTCTGTCTCTTATGTTCATCCTGGCCCTGTTCCTCCCTGCCTACAATCTGTCCTAATCCTGAAAGTCCCTGACCTTCCCCATTTTCTTCCCAAAACAACGAAGCCACCACCCCCTCAATCTCTGTCGGCTCAGGTTCCAGCTCGTCTTCCCCCACAGATTCAGGCTCCGACGGGGGCATGACATCAATCAATCAATATACATGTATACCTGGATAACGGAGAATCTTCGTGGACACTTTAGAGTCAGATACGGTTTGGGGGGGAAGCCCACCTGTGACCACTGCCTTTGTTTTCCCTGGCAGGACAGCAATGGCCAGGTGGCCGGGGGCGGAGTGTCCGTCTACTACTCCCACGTCCTGCAGATGCTTTTCTTCAGCTACAGCCAAGGGAAGTCCTTCGCGGCCACCATCAGCCGAGCTACCTTGGAGGTATTACACCTCTTTCCCATCAACATCAAAAGGTGAGGCCTTCGCTCTCTCCCTCCCTCTCTCCCTCCCTCCCTCCCTTCTTTGAGTCGAGATAGATGCAGAAAAGCCAGGGTGTCAGCGTCCCAGCACTGACATATAATAAAGGGAGGAGAAGCCTGAACTTTTGCCTGCTAAATTCCTTTGAAGATTCTGTCTCCTCGGAGATGGGGAGGGGGGGAGACATTCCTGTGATCTGACGAAGAAGGAATCAGGAAAGTGACTTGGAAGATAGCCAATGAGAAGCAGAGAATTGGGGATCGGAAAGGGAGGGATTGGGGAGCAAAGGTCAGTATTGATGTCGAAAGAGTCAGGATCAGATTGCTGTGCTCGAATAAAGAGAAAATTTCCTTGAAGATCGGCAGTTTGGAAATTCATTTATTTTGAGATAGCATTGAAACCTGACACAGGGAGAATTTGGGAACGGGGAGTGTCTGGCCTCTGAATTTCTTCCGCTTTGGGGAGGTCTTGTCCAGGTAGCCCTCGACTTATGACCACAACTGAGCCCCACATTTCGTTATGTTGTTAAGGGAGACATTGGTTCACCCCATTTTTGCAACCTTTCTTGGCCTCGGTTGTTAAATGAATCACTGCAGTGATAAGTTAAGTAACCCAGTCGTTAAGTGACTCTGGCTTCCCCGTTGTCTTTGCTCGTCAAAAGGTCGCAAAAGGGGACCCCGTGATTCTAAGACCGTCATAAATACGACGCTGGTTGCCGAGCGTCTGAATTTTGATCACGGCGGGGGGAGGGGGGGGCTGCAAAGGTCATAATTGTGAAACACGGTCCTAGGTCACTTTATTTTTTTTCAATGATGTACTAACTTGGAACGGTCGCTAAACGAACCGTGGTCATTCGAAGACTCCCTGTATTCTTTTTTCTCTGTCTCTGCCGGCTCGTCAACACTCTCTTAATCCCCTCTTTTCTTCACAGCTCTAACGGGGGCAGCAAGACCTCCCCGGCCCTGTGCCAGTGGTCAGAGGTCATGAACCACCCCGGCCTCTTGTGCTGCGTGCAACAGACCACCGGCATCCCTCTCGTCATGATGGTGAAGCCCGACACTTTCCTGATCCAAGAGATCAAGACCTTACCGGCGAAAGCCAAGGTGAGTTCAGCAGACCAGCCTTTCGGAGGTTGGGGGGTGGGCTTCAACCAGGAAGGTGAGCGAATGCGAACGGAGGGGCTCTCGAGCTGATTGAAGACCCGCAGAGCCGGGACGAGTCACCGTGGAGCACCGAAATCGGCTTCTGAGTCAGGATTGGCAAAGAGATGCGGGCGGAGGACGGGGACGGGGACGGGGACGACGACTTTGATTCAGGATCCACAGCTTTGGTTCGTCCCAGGTGGCCAGAATTCCTGCTGAGCCTCCTTTGCTTGCCGGCGTTCTTCCTCTCTCTCGCACGCACGCACACGCATACATGGCGTCAACGCTGGTCCCCCTTCCTGTGCTTAGATCCAAGACATGGTAGCCATCCGTCACACGGCCTGCAACGAGCAGCAGCGGACGACCATGATCCTCCTCTGCGAGGACGGCAGCCTGCGGATCTACATGGCCAACGTGGAGAACACCTCCCACTGGCTCCAGCCCGCCCTGCAGCCCAGCAGCGTGGTCAGCATCATGAAGCCCGTCCGCAAGCGCAAAGCGGCAGCCATCCGTAAGTCGCGGCGAGGGCAGGTTGGACGTTGGGCAGAAGGTGGTTTCTCCTCCACCTCCTCCTCTCTTCCTCCTCCTTCCCTCTCTCCCTCCCTTTTGCTCCCTCCGCTTCTCCCCTTTTTCCTTCCCTCCCTCCCTCCCTCTCTCTATCCCTCCCTTTTCTTCTTTCTCTTCTCTCCTTCCTCCATCTCTCCTTCCCTTATCCTGCTTCCTCCTGCTTCCTCCATCTCTCATTTTCCTTTTCCTCTTCCACATTATCCCTCCTCCTTCTTCCGCTTCCTTCTTCTCTCTTCTCCCTCCACTTCTCCTTCCTCCTCCTCCTTTCTCTTCCCCTTCCTCCTCTTGTCTCCTTCCTTTCTCTTTCCTCCTTCCCTCCTTTTTCTTCCCTCCTCCTCTCTCCTTCCTCCCTCCGCCTTCCTTCCCTTTTCCTTCTTTCCTCCTTCCCTCCGTCCCTCTCTTTTCTCCCTCTTCTTCCTCCTCTGTCCATCCTCCCTCCCTCCCTCCTCTTCCTTTTTCTTCCCCTTCCTCCTCTTGTCTCCTTCCTTTCTCTTTCCTCCTTCCCTCCTTTTTCTTCCCTCCTCCTCTCTCCTCCCTCCCTCCACCTTTCTTCCCTTTTCCTTCTTTCCTCCCTCCCTCTGTCCCTCCCTTTTCTTCCTCTTCTTCCTCCTCTGTCCTTCCTCCCTCCCTCCCTCCTCTTCCTTTTTCTTTCCCTTCCTCCTCTTGTCTCCTTCCTTTCTCTTTTCTCCTTCCCTCCTTTTTCTTCCCTCCTCCTCTCTCCTCCCTCCCTCCACCTTCCTTCCCTTTTCCTTCTTTCCATCCTCCCTCCTTCCGTCCCTCCCTTTTCTTCCTCTTCTTCCTCCTCTGTCCTTCCTCCCTCCCTCCCTCCCTCTGTCCTTCCTCCCTCCTCCTCTCTCCTCTCTCCTTCCTCCCTCCACCTTCCTTCCCTTTTCCTTCTTTCCACCCTCCCTCCTTCCGTCCCTCCCTTTTCTTCCTCTGTCCTTCCTTCCTTCCTCTCTCCTCTTCCTTTTTCTTCCCCTTCCTCCTTCTCTTTCTCTCCTCCGTCCCTCTACCATCCCTCCCTTTTCTTCCCTCCTCCTCTCTTTCCTCTCTCCGTTTTCCTTCGTCACATTTATTTATTTATTTATTTACTTACTTACTTACTTATTTATTTATTATTCGTATTTCTATGCCCCCCTCCCTTGTATGAAAATTCTCTGGTCACCACTATAGATATCAAACATCATATTGTTTTCATGTTTTCTGTTTCCTATCGGCCCATCCTTTTGCTCTCAAAGACCTTGCAGTCCAAAACTAAGAATAGGGAGGGAAGACAAGTGAGAGTGATGAAGAAGGAAGGACCTGGAGAAAGACAGGCCTCTGGTTATGTTGTAAACCAGGATGGTTGCATGGCAGAGATTTGACCTGGGAAGAGGGGAAGTCTGAATTTCAGGAAAGGCTTCCCAGAGCAACCACAGCTGTTCCTCCAGTTTCACCCTCTGCTTGATGTCCCGCTGACGACCTGTTCTGTTGCTGCCCTTTCCCTCCAGCCACCCGCAGCTCCACCCAGGTGAACTTCCCCATCGACTTCTTTGAACACAACCAGCAGCTGACAGACGTGGAGTTTGGGGGCAACGACCTCCTACAGGTCTACAATGCCCAGCAGATCAAGCACCGTCTCAACTCCACCGGCATGTACGTGGCCAACACCAAGGTAGGGATCTGGCAGGGGTTAGCGATGGCGAGGAAGCCCCTTGGCTGCCGGCGGGAGGAGAGGCCGAGTTCCTGGCCTTTCCTGCCTGTTGAGCCGTTCCTGTCCTTTCTCGGTAGCCCGGGGGCTTCACCCTCGAGGTGACCAACAACAACAGCACCATGGTGATGACCGGCATGAGGGTCCAGATCGGGACACAAGCCATCGAGAGAGCTCCTTCCTACCTGGAAGTCTTCGGCCGCACCTTGCAGCTCAACCTCAGCCGCCCCCGGTGGTTCGATTTCCCCTTTACTCGTGAGGAAGCCCTGCAGGCCGACAAGAAGCTGACCATTTTCAGTAAGAGCCCTGATTTTTAGTTGTCGTTGCGGATGCCAGTGTCAGACCTGCCCCAGTCAGGTCCCTTGGGAAAGAAAGACCCTCGACTCCCATTTGGCTGAACTGATAGGTTCTTTGTCTAAAGACTGCTGGCTGCAGTAAAGTCAGGCTAGAACTAGATGTTCTGCGTGAAAAGGTTACAGATTGTTTCCCCCCCCCATCCCAGTCCTCCCCCCATGACCAGTTTGTCTTCCGCCAGGGAAGAGCCCTTTAGGTATTGTGAGAAATCTCTTTCTTTTTTTAAAAATTAAGTTTTATTGGGTTTTTTCCCCCTAATACACACCCACATATTTTATGAAACAGAGTATTGACCATATCATATCATATCCTATATACAACTTATCACATCCAAATATATTTTACTTAGTTACAATTTCTGCCAAAGTGTTCTTTTTCCATATTTTTAATCAAATCTTAATATTTCTATTCTTATTTCTATAAACAGTATCTTCTTTCGCCCTCAAATTCTATTTTTTCCATTTTTAATCATATACATTCTCTTTTAATATTTAATAATTCATTCTTTATCCTCATATATTTAAACATGTTCGGGGATGCCTTTCTTCCATTTCATCTTTATTGTTTTACAGCAATCTTTCTTCTCTTTCTCTTCTTCTCCCTCTCTTCTTTTATCCTTCCTCCCTTCTTCTTCCCTCCTCTCCTACTCCTTCTCTACTTCCCCTTCCTTTCTCCCCCTCCTCCTTTCTTCCCCCCCATTTAACCTTCTCTCCTACTCTTATTTCCCTTGCCTTTCTTCCTCTCCTCTTCCCTTTCTTCTATTCCTCTCTCTCCTTCTCCCTTCCTTCAATCTCCCTACTCCTTCTTCCATCTCTCTCTATTGCTGTATTCAAGAAATCTCTTGAGATGTTTGGGGGCCACATCCACGTTCCAGTCTCAGGGTGTGTGTCCTTGAGGGCTGGCACAAACTGGTTTCTTGCTTCCCTGATCTTTGTCAAGCTGTTCCTTTCTTCCTATTTCTCATTACACCCTCATTGATTCTTTTTGCCATTTGCTGAGGGGGGTGCTCAGTGGCAGATCCACCCCCCTCTTTTCTTTTCCCAACTGCAGTCGGGGCCTCTGTGGACCCCGCCGGAGTCACCATGCTGGATGCCGTCAAGATCTACGGCAAGACCAAGGAGCAGTTCGGTTGGCCGGACGAACCCCCGGAGGACTTCCCGACGGCATCCGTGAGCAGTGTCTGCCCCCCAAACCTGAATCAAGGGAACGGGGCCGGAGATACGGAATCGGCGACCCCTGCAGCCGTGGGCGGCACCGTCTTGGAGAGGTAAATAATGGGCCAAAATTCTGCTCCTCTCTGTGAAGCCCCTTTCCTGGCCCATATTGGAAATCAATTCTAATATATCCCACTGTGCAGGGCATTCTTTAGCAAAGGCATGTCCAACTTGGCAACTTTAAGGCTTATGGACTTCAACCCCCAGAATTCTGGCAGTTAAAATCCACAATTTTTTAAATGTTTTATTTGTTTTATTTATGTAACATTCATTTTTCATCAAACAGTGTGTGGTCTTGGTACAGTTATTTTTAAACCATCATAATACACATATTTGTTGCGGTATTCATCATCATAATATTGATAAAATAATAATAATATGATAATAATAGTACTTAACATCATCTTCTTTAACAACTTTCCACTTTAGCATTCCCTCTTTTTACAATACAATACAATACAATTCTTGTATATTTAAACATTTATAAACCCCCCCTTCCACCCCCCCTTCCCACCCCCCTCCCCTGACTTCCCAGAAGAAAAACAGGGTATAAGTTTTATCAAACATACGCTAAAATATGCTAAGTTAATGCAAGACTATAACTCCCTAGACCCCTTAACTCCCCTTCTACAAATTATTCATCAACCTCCCTTTAAACTCAAAATAACATATAATCCTTTAGGCCTAAGAGTTTTAAAAACATTAACAAACACTAATAGATCATTCAGAGCTTAGAATTCTCGTAATACATCTGTAAGAAATTCTTAGTTCATTTTCTTAATCATTTTACTCTCCCTCCTACTTTTATTCTCAAAATTCAAATATTTTTTCTTAAACCTTAATTAATCATTAATTGAATTCTTAATTCATTTACTTAATCATTGTAATTAGTCATTAATACATCAATTATTAAACCAAAGAAAATTAATCTTCCCTTCTTCCTTTCTTTCTATATTTTTTCCAATCTTTCTTCCTCCCTCTTACTTTTATTTTAAGGAGGTTTTGATTTTCAACTGGGGGTTGATGTATCTTTGAAACTTGCCCCTTTCTTGAAATCATTTCTTCTGATTTGGAGCCCCCATATCGACTCTTCTTGCTTATATAATCAGTCAGTTCATAGAACGAAAAGTTAACTCGATGAGTTAACTGCAAATACAATTCTTTATTGGCCAAGTGTGATTGGACACACAAGGAATTTGTCTTGGTGCATATGTTCTCAGTGTACATAAAAGAAAAGATACGTTTGTCAAGAATCATAAGGTGCAACACTTAATGATAGTCATCGGGTACAAATAAGCAGTCAAATCATACTAGGAAACAATCAATATAAATCGTAAGGATACAACAACAAATTACAGTCATATAGTCATAAGTGGGAGGAGATGGGTGATAGGAATGATGAGAAGATTAATAGTAATAGTAATAATTATATCTCCTCCCTTCTAACTTCTGTTTCTGTTGTCTAGCCATTGATAAAATATGTCCCATATCAAAAAATATTCAGCTGCTTCTTTATCCTTAATAGTAAGCGTTAGTCTATCCATTTCTGCGCATTCTAATAGTTTCTTAATTACATACACTTCAGATGGGATCTCCTCGTTTTTCCATTGTTGCGCAAATACAATTCTAGTGGCAGTTAATATATGCAAGACCAGATATGTACTAGTCTTTTTATCATATTTTTCTGATAGAATGCCCAACAAAAATATCTCTGGTTTCAGGTCTATATGTTGCTTTGTCATTTTTTTCCAGCCAAGTATGTATTTTCGTCCAGTATGTTTTTTAGCTTTTGGGGCATGTCCACCACATATGGTAATATGAACCAGATGATTGATGACACTTCCAACATTTAGCAGATCTATCTTTATACATTATACAACATATAAAGAGAAATCCACAAGTCTTAAAGTTGCCCTAGTTGGACACCCCTGCTTTTATCAGCTTCCAAATCCTGCAACCCCTTTTTCTCACCTTGTCTTTGCCCCATGTGTTTTGGAGATGCAGGAGGCCAGACAGTTTATGCTCAGCCTGCTCTCTGTCGGGGATACCCCGTCCACCTGCTGGTTGTAGCTCCTTTGCCCCCCGCCTTCCCTCCCCTTTAAGTTCCCTTTTTGCTTTTTAAACCTCCCCTGTTCGTTCCCTCCTCAGCTTGTTCTCCAGGGCAGTTTTGAGGCAAAAGAAATGTGAGGCAGGAAAAGGCGGACTCCAATGCGGGATGAAATTTTGCTGGCTTGGGTTTTGCTCTTGTATTTAATGGGAAGGGCAGGAAGAGAGAAGGAAAGGAAGGGAGCAATTTAAGAAGAAAAAGGCACGTGCGGAGCTGAGGTGGAGTCCCCCTTTAGCTCCAGTGGGTTTCTTTTCAAAGCAGAATTATCTCTGTCTTGTATGTGCAATTATTCCATGCTAGCATGTGCAAAAATCATCATCCCTGGGGTCTAGGAAAATTTCTATTCGACATGCTGGAGGTGCATCTTTAAATTTGCCAATTGTTTCTGGAAAGTATCTTTCTGGGTTGTCCTTCCATTGGACAGCACCAGTTTTGGAACTCTCCGCCACTGGAGATTTGCAAAAAAAAAAAAAAGCACGTCGACTTAGTGACACTTAAAGGCTCCAAAAATTCAGTGTGACCCAGAAGCTGATTTTCCTGGGTCTGTCTTCTCTTCGCCAAGGTTGTGGTGCAGAAAGCTCGTTGCAGGATTCCAGTGCCACACAGAAGACCTGACTTGGCATCTGTCTGGCAGATGGGATCTTCGATGGCTTGTGCCTGAGGTCGAGGATTGGATCTGCCACTTGTGTCCGTCCCCGTCCTCCCGCTGCAACCGATTTTGGTCAACACACTACAAAAAAGAATGTTGAGACTTTGGAAAAAGTGCGGAGAAGAACAGCTAAGATGATCAAAGGCCTGGAGACTAAATCATTTGAAGAAAGGCTGCAGATTTTGGGTCTGGCTAGTCTAAAGAAAAGAAGAATTAGGGGTGACACGATAGCAGTATTCTAGTATTTGAGGGGCTGTCACAAAAAAAGAGGGGGTCAATTTATTCTCCAACGCACCAGAGGGCAGGACAAGAAACAATAGTTGGAAATTAATCACAAAGAAGCAACCTGGAATGAAGGAGAAACTTCCTAACAGTGAGGACAATTAACCAGTGGAACAGCTTGCCTCCAGAAATCATGGGTGCTCCATCACTGGAAGTTTTTAAGAAGAGTCTAGAGAGTCACTTATCTCAAATAGTATAGGTTCTCCTGCTTGAGCAGGGGGCTGGACTAGAAGACCTCCAAGGTCCCTTCCAGCTCATTCATTCTATTCTATTTAACTCCTGTGCCACCCATCTCCCTTCCAAGGGGGATTCTGGTGCCATCCTTAGCTGGTGCCCTCCAGACCCCACTGGCAACATCGAGAGTCTGTTTGTGCTTTTTCTTGGAAGTTGAATTTTTACAGGCTGAAATTCTGCAGTCGGTTCCGTTTTGCACTGCAGACCATGAAATCTCGTTCATTTGCAAGGATCATGAGGCCCAGTTTTATTCCCAGGAAATTGTCGACTGATTTGAATTCAGCCGGTTGAGCCCCGTAACATTCAACTGTTGCTTTAAACCCATACAGTCTGGATCATTAGAGGCAAGGGAAAGAAGTCACTCCGTTTTCAGTCATGATGGCCTCCTGCAGCCCTCTGCTATCAAAAACGGAGCTTGGGGAGGCTGTGCGCAGCCCACGTGGGTTCCGTTTTCAGCCACGACGGCCTCCTGCAGCCCTCTGCCAGCTAAAACGGAGCTCTGGGAGGCTGTGTGCAGCCCACCTGGGCTCAGTTTTCAGCCACAATGGACTCCTGAAGCCCTCTGCCAGCTAAAACGGAGCTCTGGGAGGCTGTGCGCAGCCCACGTGGGTTCCGTTTTCAGCCACGACGGCCTCCTGCAGCCCTCTGCCAGCGAAAATGGAGCTCCGAGGGGGGGCGCACCAGCCTCCCCGGTTCCGTTTTCATTGACAGATGGCTGCAGGAGGCTGTCACAGGCCAAAACGGAGCCTGGGAGGGCCGTGCGCAGCCCTCCCAGCCTCCATTTTCACTGGCAGAGTCACCACAGAGCCGGTCCTTCACTGTTTCCAGGGCAGCCCCGTAGGCCAGATCTAAGTACCCCGCAGGCCTTAAGTTTGACACCCCTGGCCTAGAGGCTTCTCTTCATTGCTTCATTGGAGCCATTCTCCAAGGAATCACTTTTATTTGGGTCCAGCTTTGCCCACGCACCTCCCTTTCCTCTCTTCCCCCCCAATTCCCAGCTCCGTTTAGTTTGCTGACTCCCTTTCCTTTGTTAAGTTGCTCTTAGGATGTGTTTTTCTCAATTCTGGTTTCTGTGAGCTTCGTATCTTTTCATTTATATCTACCTACATTATTTTTTTCCCCCTTTTCCTTTCGTTTCCTTCCCAAAGTCCTGACACTGAATCCTTAACCACCCTGGACCGGTTAGTATCCTGCCTCTCTCTGCACGAATGGTTTTGTGTGACAGAGACGGCTGCCCACTGCTTCCATCCTCCTGGCTGTTTTTCTTTTTTTTTTTCCCCTCCTCTCCATTTGTTCCTACATTCGGTCGCTCGAGGATTTTTAAAGTATTAATCTCCACTGCGCTGCTTAATAACGGGGTCCCTTGCATGGCAGATTGAAGTCAGCAAAAAAAGAGAAAGAAAGAAAAACCTCAGCCGTTCGTTTTCCTGCTTGGCTTCCCTCTGGTTCTCTCTGCTCCTGGCTAACTGTTGCCTGCAGTTTAGGCTAAAAAAATATATATAAAAAATTAGAGGGCAAAGCTTAACCAGCTTTTGAGAAGGGTGAGGTGGGGAGAACCCGTAACTTTCCTGCACGCTGTGTGAAGGAAGTCCCTGAGGGACATGCTAGCTCTGTTTCACTGGCTCACATCCTTCCTGGTTTTTCTAACCTAGAAGGAGGTCCCTTTTTGTAAGTTGTTTTTCATTGCTTGTTTCAGACGCCTGCTAGATGATGAAGATTTGAGCATCTTAAATAGGGAATTCACTGAACTGCTTGTTGGGTCTGTTCTGGCTTTCTTTTTTCTGGTTTCCGACTTTTGGGGGGCTCTTTTCCTGGTTGATATGTATGGTGAAGATCAGAAGGGATCAGTTCAAAATTGGAATGTTGTTGATAAAA
This sequence comes from Pantherophis guttatus, assembly GCF_059756535.1. Taxonomy (NCBI): domain Eukaryota; kingdom Metazoa; phylum Chordata; class Lepidosauria; order Squamata; family Colubridae; genus Pantherophis; species Pantherophis guttatus. Next base: position 10,705,503 of record NC_142077.1, on the reverse strand, counting down.
GACACAAGAATTATTCCAAAAGAAGGGCGGGGCTGACTTCACAAAGCTACAACGTGTTTCATGGCTAGCTCCATGAGACCGTCAAAATCCCAGCTGCCGGGAGGCCCTAATTGAGTCTAAATCACCTTGGAGGAGTAATAAACAAGGGGAGCACACTCTGTCTATCTCAGGGAGCCTGCAAACTCCCTGATCGATCCGGAGAAAGCTCTTCAAACTGACGGCTGGGAAAGCGGCCATTGCGTGCCGCTATGAAGCTGGGGCAGTCTCCGGAAGAGCAAGAAGTCGGAAGGAAGGTGTGATCGATCTGGGTGAGATACTTAAGATAGGAATCTTTAAACCCTTTGTTTAAGAAGAGCGGAATATCTACAGAGATTCTCCACCATCCAGGTCGTGGTTGTCCCAAAAGTGCTTTTTCAAAAGGCAACTGGATTTTCTTGGTTTTTATCCTTGAAAACGTTTCGCTTCTCATCCAAGTTAAACTCACCTTAGTTCACTCAGAACTTAAGATGCTCCTTGGATGAAAAGCAAAACATTTTCAAGGGGGAAAAAACCCGCAAGAAAGTCCAGTTGCCTTTTGAAAAGCCCCTTGGGACAGTAAGCGGAAGGGCAAATGAGACCTAGATTGTTGTGGGTATCTTTACCCCACTGCGCAAAAGTAGAATCCAGAGAACTACAGACTTACCAGCTTGAACTTTTGATAGATTGGAAGATTTTGGAGTAGCTCATACAGAATCATTGCGTAGCTCTCTCGCCTATCATGCATAATTACCATATTTTTCGCACTATAAGAGGAACCTAGCTTTTGGAGAGGAAAACAAGAAAAAAAAATTCCACCTCCCAGCAATTTGCCTCCTTGCAGCAAACAGCAAACAGCCTGGTCAGCTTCAGCACAGCCTGATTTAGCACGAGCAGCTGGTTGGCTGTTGGATCTGCCTCCTGGAATACCGCTGATCAGCTGTTCCAGGCTGCGAGGATCGCCGCCGCCCACCACTGCATATCACCGCCTCCACACGCCCCATTTTCGGCCTCCATGTGCCCCATTTTCGGCCTCCGCACATCCTGTTTTTGGCGGTGATTTTTCGTTGCTGCCTATCACCTCCACCTGGAATGGGGCGAAAACAGGACTCGTGGAGGCCAAAAATGAGGTGTGCGGAGGCTAAAAATGGGGGGCACGGAGGTGATTATAGGCAGTAGTGGCAATCTCCACAGCCTGGAACAGGTGATCGGCAGTATTCTGGGAGGCAGATCCAACCGCCAATCAGCTGCTCATGCTAAATTAGGCTGTGCTGAAGCTGACCAGGCTGTTTGCTGCAAGGAGGCAAATTGCTGGGAGGCAGAGGCTGGCGGGTGGGGGCCGATGGGTGGTTGGGGCTTCGGCAACATTCGCTCTATAAGATGTACAGACATTTCCACCCACTTTGGGGGGGGGGGGAGTGCGTCTTATAGACCGAAAAATACGGTAAGTCAGCCTGGATTTATTCAGAACAAAATAGGCCCATTAATGGATAGCGGGGACACTGTTGATGTAATATATCCGCAGGCATACAGGCTTTTGTGTTTTCTTTGAATAAAACAAGCTTCCTGAAAGTAACTCATCTTCACTGCTATCACCCTATCAGGAACTAGAGGGGTGTGACCCGGCCAGAGATGTGCCCTAAAACAGCCCTGAGTTTTTCCGAACACGAGCCAGATTGCCCTAGATTTGCATGGTGCCTGTAGCAGCTCTTTCTTTTGCTTTGATTCTTTTCTCTGCGCTGGGGAGAGCAAAGGGTTTGGCATCCTCAACTGCTCCCCACCTTCTTTCTGAGCCATCCCGGGGTGGGGGCGGGGAGGGGGTGCTCTTATGTTGAGCCTTTTCTGACCAATCTTTTCTCCTTGTCTTTCCTCCTGCAGGCTAGTAGTGAGTTCTTTAGAAGCCCTGGAAAGTTGGTTTGCCGTCGGACCAGTCAACGAGAAGGCAAGTCCCTTTGCTGTGGGGGGGTTTGTGGGGAGGCTGGAGAAGAGAACGGTGACGCCTTGAAGCCCTGATCTTACGGATCCTAACTTCTCGGACTGCTCTGCTGAAGCTCTTGTGACTTAGGCTTCCTGAGTCATTAAAACACACGAGTAGTCCCAAAAACCTCTTTTATTGCAACAGCTGTGAATTACGTTCATTCACAGCTGAGTCCCAATTAGTTGCAAAAAATTCTTCGGGAGAAGTCCTTCGGGATAATCACCAACCTTTATCTCCCTTGACACTCTGCCAAAGACCTACTTGGCAAAGCCACACAGATTCCAGAATCAACCAGAGATGCCGACTGGGAACAGAATTAACGACGTTGCTTTCCTGCAAAGGGCCCACGTGCCTTTGCTCCTCTTTTAAGCCTTATGGGAGGGGCCAATCAACTCCAGGCCTTACTCCCGAGTCATCCCTTTAGTTTTAACTGTTCTTGCCTTCTGGCAGCTCTGCGCATGCGCACACTGGGAACAGGCTCCTCCTGTTCCTCAGCCTCTCTGCTGTCCGATTCTGGGGGCTCCGGAGTCCACACATAACTCCCAGATGGCCCTGGGCCCATCTCTGCCTCCGACGCAGAGCCCTCATCCGGGCCTTCCCCAGACTCCAGGACTGACCCATGTTCCTCCCCAGCCTCCTCACTGTCTGACTCCACTGCCAGCTCCACAGACTGCTGACGGACCACAACAGAAGCAGAGATTTGTCTGGAAATGAGCCTCCCTGTCCTCCATCCAAATTAAGATTCAGAAATGCAGCCCCTTGGGTCTTGAGCAGGCTGTGGCATTCTCCCTTCTTGTGGGTGGGTGGGCACCTTCCCAATCCCCCAGAGCAAGCGCCATCTGACTTGAGCTCGTCTGCCCTCAGGAGAAGACCAAGGCTGCCACTCAGGAGTTGGCCACCATGCTGCTGTCTACGCCGGCCCCTTCCAGCGTCCAGCAGCAGACCAAGAGCCTGCTGGCCAGCCTCCATGCCAGCCGCTCAGCTTACCACAACCACAAGGTAAGTGAGCCAGTTTCCTTCCTCGACACAGCTTCCCAGATCCCTCTGTCCGCCACCCTGCGGATCCCCAGGGGAATTCGGAAGACACTCAGCAAAGTCTTGCCTCAGTTTCCACGTGCATCTGGATTTTCTGTTGTTGTTGTTGTTGTTTTTTTTGAAGACCTTTTGCTTCTCATCCAAGAAGCTTCTTCAGCTCTGACTGGATAGTGTGGAATGGAAGGATTTGTACTCCTTGCAGATTGCTGGTTATTTGCATTCTTTTAGCAAGTCATTTAGTGTTCTGTCCCCGTCCCACACGCACACACACCAACAGACGTTCAAGAGTTAAAGACCAAACCAGCCGGCAAAATCCTTTTCCTTATGATAACGGAACTTGGCAACAACCTAGTGGCCGCCTGCCAAGAGTTTATTATTTACGAAGAGGAGAGATAACTTCTCCCCACTTCTGATACATCAAAAGAAACAGCTCAATAATTACGGAGTCAATCAAGTCCAGAGATAATCCAGCAAAGTCTATAGCAAAAAGTCCGGCAATGCAGAATGGCGTGGAAGCTTTCAGCTTTGTTCGTCACAAGGTTTGACTGGCCACCACGCTCCCTTTTATATCCTGTGGGATGTGGTCCAGTGACTCAGCCTAATCTCGGGCACGCCTTTTCTTCTGTTGCGCGCGCTTATCTCTGCGACGCTGGCGTGGATCCAGCCAAGACTCATTACCCTCATCACTGTCCATCTGTGGCTGCGTGGACGTGCTTGGCCCCGGTCCTATCTCTTGCCCTTCGGCGGACACCGAAGGCATTGCCAGAGAGGAGGGTCCTGGAGAGGGAGGCCTTGCCAACTCCTCCCCTTCACTCTCGGAGTCCTCTCCTGCCGATGACACAGGCTCAGGCAACGGAGCCACAACATTTAGCTTCTTCTGCTCTGTGGAAATCTGTTCATAACTCCGCATCGTTCGAAGGGTATTCATCCCAAAGTGCCATAGTTAAATGTCTATGGAGATTCTCAGTCATCCAGGTCATGGTTGTCCCAAAGGTGCTTTTTCAAGAAGCAACTGGACTTTCTGGATTTTGCTTGAAGACGTTTCACTTCTCATCTAAGAAGCTCTGAGCTTGTCTCTTGAAAAAGCACCTTTGGGACAGCCATAACCTGGATGGCTGAGAATCTCCACAGACGTTTACCGATAGAGCCACACGGGCGCAGGAGAAGCGAAGCCAGCTCTGAGGTTTTCGCGTGAAAAACAGCACAGTTAATTTCCCCATGTGGGGAATACCCATTATCCAATCGCACGGCCGTGAAGCGTCAGGATTTTCTCAGGCTGCCAACGGCTCCCGTACATTCCTCGCTGCCCTCCCAGCTCCCAGTACATTCCAAGCATTCCCTTCTCCCCACCCCCACCCCCCTTCGTTTCTGTTGTCAAGTTGAGAGTAGAGGTGCGTTGCGAGTCAGCCTTGACAACACCCCTGCTGGCATTGGCGTCGTCTTGTGTTATCTCGTGGCATCGGGTGATTGTGAGGAAGGGGACTCCGATTCAGCTCTTTCCTTCGGCACGGTCTGCCTCCCACAGGATCAGGCCCTGTTGAGCAAAGCCATCCAGTACCTCACCACCTCGAACAAAGAAGGGAAGGATCTGGAACCGGAGGTCTTTCAGAGATTGGTCATCACGGCCCGCTCCATCGCCATCATGCGGCCGAATAACCTGGTCCATTTCACGGAGTCGAAGTTTCCGTCTCTGGAAACAGGTAGGGCAAAACTGTCCTCTCCTTGCACGCAAATCCCCACGCGCCCAGCTTTCCCCCCCACCCCCCATCTTTTGAGAACGATGTGTGGGTTTGTGGGGTGGGGTGGGGGCTTCCATCTGCTCAGCAAAAAAAAAGCCTTACCTTAAACTTTCAGAAAGCATCGAAGAAGGGCAGGAGGCTGCGAAGGCCCCGGAAGGAGAAGGGTGCAGTTTTATCACCCAACTGGTCAACCATTTCTGGAAACTTCACGCCTCCAAACCCAAGAACGCCTTCCTGGCGCCTGCGTGCTTGCCAGGTGGGTTCCGTCTTTCTCGAGCGGGGATCAGACATGGCTGCCAGGGTGGCAACAGCCGTGCAGAGTGTCCATGCCAAATATTTGTCCCAACTGAACTGCTCATGCTGCCTTCTGTCTCTGGACCCTGTAATGGTCTCCTCCAAGCTCCTCTTAACAGTCCACTCCCTCCCTCCCTTTTCTTTCTTTCTTTCTTCCTTCCTTTCTCCCTCCCTCCCTCCTGCCCTCTTTCTTTCTCTCCCACCCTCCTTTTCTTCTTTCTTTCTTTCTTTCTTTCTTTCTTTCTTTCTTTCTTTCTTTCTTTCTTTCTTTCTTTCTTTCCTTCCTTCCTTCCTTCCTTCCTTCCTTCCTCTCTCTCTCTGTCTCCCGCCCTCTTTCTTTCCCTCTCCCACCCTCTTTTCCTGTTTCTTTCTTTCTTTCCTTCCTTCCTTGCTTCCTTCCTTCCTTCCTCTCATTCACTCCCATCTTCTTTCCTTCCTTCCTTCCTTCCCTCCCTCTCTTTCTTTCTCTTTCTCTCACCCTCTTTCTTTCTCTCTCTCCCACCCTCCTTTTCCTCCCTCCCTCCTTCCCTCTGTCCCTCCCTCCCTCTGTCCCTCCCTCCCTCTTTCTTTTTTCCTTCCTTCCTTCCTTCCTTCCTTCCTTCCTTCCTTCCTTCCTTCCGTCCTTCCTTCCTTCCTTCCTTCCTTCCTTCCTTCCTTCCTTTCTCTCTCTCTTTCTCTCCCTCCCTCTTTCTTTCTCTCTCTCTCTCCCTCCTTCTTTCCTCCCTCCCTCCCTCCCTCCCCTGGAACAGAAAGGGCACCCGTCCATGGCCTACAGGATTCCCACTTTCCCTGAGCTCTCTCCTCCCCCTTCCTCTCTCTGCCGCAGGGCTGACCCACGTCGAGGCCACCGTCAACGCCCTCATAGACATCCTCCACGGATATTGCATCTGCGAGCTGGACTGCATCAATGTCGCCTCCAAAATCTACATGCAGATGTTGCTGTGCCCGGTACGTTGTTTCACGGCTGGTCTTAGGTCCGTTCCCAAGCAACCAGGGCATGCTAGGAGGACAGAGCGTGTCCTGCTCCCCCACTCAGCATGGGTGGCCAACCGAGGACCCCAGAGGGAGCAGCAGGAAAGACCTGGCTTGTCTCTTGCACCCTCGGCTGCTGGTTGGCTGTAGCAGGGAGCAGCCAAACCCGGTGGGAATTGGCAGCCTGGTGAGGAGAGGGTAGGAAGGGCCATCTGCTCTTCCTCCTCCTCCTCCTGGAGTGCCCAAAAGAGGGGAGGCAAAAGGCTCTGAGAACTCGGCTGCTTCTGCTACCCTGTTTTTCCCCAAAATAAGACACCCCCTGATAATAAGCCCAATCACACTGTTATTGGTGTTGTGTTACCAACCAGCAGAGTAAATGCACAAGGAAACGTTGCTGAGAGCAATGAATAAGAGATGTGCAAACTGGTTTATCAAAAGCTTACTTTATAGTGGAGAAAACAGTCTCATAGTCTTTAAATAAATTCCAAGTCTTTGCCATTTAAATCAGTCCAGTAGTTACAGATATCTTCTCACCAAACAGACAGTAGTTGGTTAGAATAACAAACTCACTCTGGTTCACAAACCACGATGGTAGCAGATCCATCCAACGATGATTAGAATGTTAGCAACTCCTCACTATGGCAGCATATCATAGCAGCTTCATCATCAAACTGAATACGTTACAATACCTTGCTTAAATACTCTCACAACCAGTCATTACCTAATTACAGCATGACTCAGCATTACAATGAATCAGCAATAAAGCCTTAAAGTCACACAATACATATTCATATTAAAGTCACAGAACACACATATTGCCTGGACAACTTGTTAGGCTCAAACCATATCCTAACACACACTTTTGAGCGCATGGCACTTATTTCAGGGTTCAAAAAAATATAAGACGGTATCATTTTCAGGGAAACACGGTAGTCAAGCACTCCTGTGGCTGCATGGCCCAGCTGGGTGTCAGCTCCCATAATCCCCAACCAGAAAGCACCAGTCTGAGCAGGACGGAACTGTGGCTCACTCCTTCCCGTTTGCCCTCTTGTTGTTCAGGCAGGGAAGAGGCCAGCTCCTTAGGCTGCATCCGTGAACTAAACCAAGTTGAGCTAGGTCTGAACAGTGTGTGAAGGGAGCTAAAAGATCCCTCTGGAAGGCTGCAACTCTTGAGCTTTTCGGGCAGAGGACCTGATGCTTGAATCCCTTGAAAGTCCGTTCCTGCCCAACCCCACCAGGCCATTGCCCCCCCTCCCCTTCCCCTCCCAAACACACTTTGGATTTGCTACTTTGCCTTCCAGGATCCGGCTGTGAGTTTCTCGTGCAAGCAAGCGCTGATCCGGGTGCTGAGGCCCAGGAACAAGAGGAGACACGTGACCTTGCCTTCTTCTCCTCGAAGCAACACCCCCATGGGTAAGGGGGAGCACTGTTCTGGAGCCTCATGGGAAGCACCACCAGGGAGAGAGTCTCAGCCCCTGGAGGAGGCTTCCCTTTGAGGAGACCCCAGGAGCATCTCTTCATTCTCGGGAAGGTCACGTCCCCCTGGCTGGGACTGGAGACGTTGTCTTGCCCCAGCCACGTTCCCTCTCTGTCTCTGTCTCCCCCACTCCTCCTCCCTCCTCCCTCTTTCTTTCTCATCTCTCCCTCCCTCTCTTTTTCATCTCTCCCTCCCTCCCTCCCTCCCTCTCTCTTTCTCAACTCTCACACTCTCCCTCCCTCCCTCCCTCTTTCTCATCTACCTCCCTCCCTCACCCTTTCTCATCCCTCCCTCTCTCTCCCACTTTCTCATCTCCCTCCCTCCCTCTCTCATCTCTTCCTCCCTCTCTCTCCCTCTCCTTCTCTTTTTCAACTCTCACACTCTCCTTATCCCCCTCTCTCCTTCTCTCTTTCTCATCTCTTCCTCCCTCCCTCTCTCTCTCTCTCAACTCTCATACTCTCCCTCCCTCTCCCTCTCCCCCTCTCTTTCTCTTCCTCCCTCCCTCTCCCTCTCTCTTTCTCATCTCTAACTCTATCCCTCTCTCTTTCTCATCTCTTCCTCCCTCCCTCTCCCTCAACTCTCATACTCTCCCTCCCTCTCCCTCTCCCCCTCTCTTTCTCTTCCTCCCTCCCTCCCTCTCCCTCTCTCTTTCTCATCTCTAACCCTCTCCCTCTCTCTCTCATCTCTTCCTCCCTCTCTCTCCCTCTATTTCTCATCTCTCTCCCTCCCTCTCCCTCCCTCCCTCCTCTCTTTCTCATCTCTTCCTCCCTCTCCCTCTCTCTTTGTCAACTCTCACACTCTCCCTCTCTCTTTCTCATCTCTTCCTTGCTCCCTCCCTCTCCCTCTCATCTCTCTCCCTCCCTCTCCCTTTCTCAACCCTCCCTCTCCCTCCCTAACTCTTTCTCATCCCTCTCCCTTCTTCTCTCTCCCTCTCTTCCTCATATCTTTCTCCCTCTCTTTCTCAACTCTCACACTCTCCCCCTCTCCCACTCCCTCTTTCTTTTTCATCTCTTCCTCCCTCCCTCTCCCTCTCTTTCTCAACTCTAACCCTCTCCCTTTCCCTCCCTCTCTCTCTCGCCCGCTCTCTTTCTCATCTCTTCCTCCCTCCCTCCCTCTCTCTTTGTCATCTCTCTCTCCCTCTCTCTCTCCCTCCGGTCCCCGTCCCCCCCATGCTCTCTCGTGCATCTGGCTGGGCTTCGCAGGACTTTTCTCTCTTTTTCTTAACATCCAGGCGACAAAGACGATTATGACGACGACGATGCTGATGACAAGATGCAGACCCCCGGCCTGCCCAGCGGGGAGGACATTCGGCAGGAGAGCCAGGAGCAAAATGAGGTGGACCATGGAGACTTTGAGATGGTGGTGAGTCCCCCGGCTGGACAGGAAAATCTGGGCCTGCCGCTCAGCCTGGAGAAGAACGGGGGCATTGGGATGCTTCGTTTGGGGGGGGGGGGTGTCTTAAATTTAATGATCCCTTAGAGAGGGTCAAAGGGTATATAGCTCCCCCAGAGGTATAATGGGGGAATGTGTTTAATGGAGCTGCCTCCAATCTTTTGGGCACCAGGGACCAGTTCCGTGGAGAGTGGTTTTTACCCCGGACTGGAAAGGGTGTGGTTTTGTATGCCGCCTGCATCCCGCAGATAGGGGGCTTCGCTTGTTTGCGCAGCCCAATTTCTGGCATGCCATGGACTGGTGCCAACCGGAGGTTGGGGACCCCTGGTCTAATCCAGTCGGCCACAATGTTTTGGCATCTCTCCTACTCCTAGTCTGAATCGATGGTCCTGGAAACTGCCGACAACGTGAACAACGGGAACCCGTCTCCCCTGGAGGCTCTCCTGGCTGGGGCCGAGGGCTTCCCCCCCATGCTGGACATCCCCCCCGATGCCGACGACGAAACCATGGTCGAGCTGGCCATTGCCTTGAGCCTGCAACAGGACCAGCAGGGTGAGAGAGGCAGGCAGCCCCTTCCCCACTACAGTGTGTGTGTGTGTGGGGGGGCTCCTTTACAGACTTGGGCAAAGGCAAGGCCTCCTGTGCTGTCAACCAAGAAGAATGGAGGGAGGCACGGTGAGCCGCAGTGGCGCACTGGTTAGAGTGCAGTTCTGCAGGCTACTTCTGCTGACTGCTGGCTGCCTGCAATTTGCCAGTTCAAATCTCACCAGGCTCGAGTTGACTCAGCCTTCCGTCCTTCTGAGGTTGGTAAAACGAGGACCCAGATTGTTGGGGGCAAGAGGCTGACTCTGTAAACAGCTTAGAGAGGGCTGTAAAAGCACTGTGAAGCGGTATATAAGTGTAAGTGCTATTGCTATTGCTATATAAGAGCCGTAGTGGTGAGAATGCAGTATTGCAGACTAACTCATTGCTCGCTGCCAATAGTTCGATTCTAAGCGGCGCAAGGTTGACTCCACCTTCCGTCCCTCCGAGGTCAGTCCTCATTTTACTGACCTCAGAGGCTGACTCTGTAAACTGCTTAGAGAGGGCTGCAAAGTACTGTGAGGCGGTATATAAGTCTAAGAGCTATTGCTATTACTGTCCCGGATACAGAGAAGAAGAAAAAAAACCAGAGACTTGTTTGTGGTTTCCTCCCGTACCCTCGGCGTTAATTTCTCCCACCCTTCCTTTCCCACTCTCTCTCTCTCTCTCTCTCTCTCTCTCTCTCTCTCATGCAGGCAGCAGCAGCAGCGCTCTCGGCCTACAGAGCCTGGGGCTGTCTGGACAGGCCCCCAGCTCTTCCTCTCTGGATGCCGGGACTCTGTCAGATACCACTGCATCAGGTAATGAGCACGGGGTAAAACCCGGTCCTTGGTGGGGGGGGGTTGTTGGGTGAGACGTGCCTGGATCGGATGCCTCCTGCGAGACAGTCCTCATCAGGGTGGACGTGATTCAAATTGTTTTGATTTAAATCAAATCCACCCTGTCTCTTTATATCACTTCTTCACCAACATCTTACAGGCGGTGGTTTACCCGTTCAATTATCAATCCAAAATCAAGTTGGGTGTAGTTGTTAAAATGATGGGAGTAGGTCTAGAAAGATTTGGTTATCAGCCTACCCTCAAGCACAAAAAAAACCCGGAGAGGTTCTCTACATCACGGACTTGCCTTCATATATATATGGGTGGGCTTCCAGCTATAAGTGATCTGAACCTTTTGTATTAAAAAAGTATTTTACATTTTCATCCTGGACTTTGCAAGGCATGAGCTGGATCATAAAACAGAAGTAATAGAATACAGTAAATGACCAAAAGTTCCGACTTGATTTCAATCAGATCGATTTCAATCATGATTTCAATCACTACTAAAAAAGCTTGGTTTAAAACAAGTCGATTTAAATCACAATCATGATTTAAATCACCAGTCAAAAGGCTTGATTTAAATCAACTCGATTTAAATCACAATTTCAATCATGATTTCAATCATCAGTCAAAAGGCTTGATTTTGTAAAAAAAAAAAAAAAAAAAAATCATCGATTTTGATCCACCCTGGTCCTCGTTGCCTCCAGTTTGAACAGACTGCCCCCACACTGTTTGTTTTGAAGTGGGTTTCAAAAGGGATCGAACGACAAAGCCCCCCCCCCCCCCCGTCCTCATTTCTTTGGCCTGCTTCGGGTGGTCCCCGTTCGAACAGCTCAGAGGCCGGGTTTTTACTTGTAACAGCTCTCCTTACTCTCCTAGCTCCAGCCTCCGACGACGAAGGCAGCACGGCCGCGACCGACGGCTCCACGCTCCGCACCTCCCCAGCCGACCACGGGGGCAGCGTGGGCTCTGAGAGCGGGGGCAGCGCAGTGGACTCCGTGGCAGGCGAGCACAGTGGTAATCGCCCCTCCTCGGTATCCCCTTCCCTCTGGGGAGCATTTGCCTCTTTGGTCCAGGCTTCGGTCCAGGCCTGACCTGGGAAAGAGGGTGGGGTGTTTTCCTCTTTTCCTCATAGACCAGGGGTGTCAAACTCAATTTCATTGAGGGCCGCCTCAGGGTTGTGTTTGACTTTGGGGGGGGGGCAGTGGGTGTGTGGCCAGATCAATGTCACTTGTGTCGGGGGCACCTGTGGCGGCCTGAGTGCTCTGCAAGCGAAAACGGGCTCCCAGGCAAGGGTGAAATCCAGCAGGTTCCGGCGAACCGGTAGCAGAAATTTTGAGTAGTCCGGAGAACCGGCAAATACCACCTCTGGCTGGCCCCAGAATAAGGTGGGAATGGAGATTTTGCAATATCCTTTCCCCAGGAGTGGGGAGGGAATGGAGATTTTGCACTATCCTTCCTCCAGGAGTGGGGAGGGAATGGGGATTTTGCACTATCCTTCCCTGCCACACCCACCAAGCCATACCACGCCCACAAGCCACACCCACAGAACTGATAGTAACAAAAATTGAATTTCGCCACTGCTCCCTAGCTCCATTTTTGGCTATGACAGCTTCCTGCAACCTCCTGCAGCCTTTCTGAGCTCCATTTTTGCTGGCAGAGGCCCTGCGGGCCCATCCTTTGCTGTTTCCAGGTCTGGGCCTTGAGTTTGATCACCTCTGCCCCTTGGCCAGGCACCTCCAGGAGACCGCCGGTGCTCACCCTCCTGGTTCTCCCTTGTAGTGTCCGGCCGAAGCAGCGCCTACGGAGACACGACGGCTGAGGGCCATCCGGCAGGGCCTGGGAGCATCAGCTCCAGCACGGGGGCCATCAGCACCGCCACGGGGCAGCCGGAGGGTGAAGGCTCTGAAGGCGAGGGCGAAGGCGAAGGGGACGTCCACGCCAGCAACAGGCAAGAGAGCTCTTTTCCCTGCTTGGGGCGTATGTGTCTGGGAAGCCCTCCAAGGCCAACCTGGGGAAACAGAAATGGTCGTGAGTCAAACGGCAGCGGGGAGACCGAGTGTGGGGAAGGGGAGGAGGAGGAGGGAAAAAGCTGGCTCAGGAACGCAGGCATGGGAAAGGGCCAGCGTCCCGTGGCTTCTGATTGTTCTGTCGGAGGCCATTGGGGGTTGGAGGTCAGCAGGGGACAGTTAACTGTTAGGGTGGTTAGGCCCTTCCCTTCCTCTTCCTCAGGGCTTGTTTGTCCCAGGTTCTGCCAATCAAATAAAATCCATGGCTTAGGACCTGGGTACCTACGAGACCGTCTTTTGCCACCAACAGCCTCCCACCGACCAGTTCGTTCTCACAGGGAGGGACTACTCAGGGTACCGTCAGTCAAATTATGTCGCCTGGCGACTCCCAGGGGGAGGGCCTTCTCTGTGGGGGCTCCAACCCTTTGGAATGAACTGCCCCCAGAGATACGGAATATCCCTGATCTCCGTGCTTTCCGCCGTGCCCCCAAAACCCTGATGTTCCAACAGGCGGGGCTAAACATATGAACATGTGAATGTTTTTAAAATGTTATCTAATTTTAGGTTCTATTTAATTGGGCCAAACTATGTTATAATAATAATTTTAATTAGCAATTTTATGATGTTTGTGTTTCTATATTTTTCTTGACTGTACACCGCCTTGAGTCCTACGGGAGAAAGGTGGTATAGAAATATAATAAATAGATAGATAGATAGATAGATAGATAGATAGATAGATAGATAGATAGATAGATAGATAGATAGATAGATAGATAGATAGTGGACGTCTCTTAGGACTAAAATAAGGAACACAATTCATGCTGCTCAGTTGCCAGAGTGTGGTTTTACAGCCAGACCTCACATGCCTTCCTCCTCTTCCTCCTCCTCCTCCACCACCACCTCTTCCTCCTTTCTCTCTCTCTCTCCTCTCTCTCTCCTTCTCTTTCTCTCACTCTCTCACTCATTCTTTCCCTCCCCCTTCCCCTCTTTTTCTTTCTCTCTCCCACCTCCCTCCCTGTCTCTCTTTCTTTCTCTCTCCCTCCCTCCCTCTTTCTCTGTCTCTCCCCCTCTCTCTCTCCCCTCCCTCTCTCCCTCCCTCTCTCTCTCTCTTTCTTTTTTTTCCCAGGTTGCACATGGTCAGGCTAATGCTGCTGGAACGGCTACTGCAGACCCTTCCCCAGCTGAGGAACGTTGGCGGGGTCCGGGCCATCCCCTACATGCAGGTGGGTCTGAGTGATTCTTCCTCCTGCCATCTTTGTGATGTGCACGGGGTGGGTTTGCCAGGTCTTTTCCCTAGCTGTGGTTCCCTTCTCTGTTCCTCCCTCTTTTTTCTTGGACTGGTACTCAAAAGACCAGGTCCAGTTTCTCTCCTAACGCTACCTGGTAATCATAAGCACAGCCTGGGAATATGGAAGGTCTCTCCGTACAGCGCCTCTTGCTGACCCTGTTTTTGCGGTTGAACACTAGAGTGTATTATTTGAATGCTTTTTAGTGGCACCTGCCCTCTGGAATGAACTGCCCCCGGAGATTCGTTTGATCCCTGACCTGCGTACCTTTCGCCGTGCCCTTAAGACTCTACTGTTTCAACAGGCTGGGCTGGCTTAAGAACGGATTTTAATGGGTGTTTTAGTTTTTAATATAGGGCCAAATCATTTAATATGTTTTAAACTGCTTTTTAAATTTTATATATATGTGTTTTAGTATGGCTGTGCACCGCCCTGAGTCCCTCGGGAGAAGGGCGGTATAAAAATGTAAAAAATAAATAGATTAGATAGATAGATAGATAGATAGATAGATAGATAGATAGATAGATAGATAGATAGATAGATAGATAGATAGATAGATAGATAGATAGGTAGGTAGGTAGGTAGGTAGGTAGGTAGGTAGGTAGGTAGGTAGGTAGATAGATAGATAGATAGATAGGTAGATAGGTAGATAGATAGGTAGATAGATAGGTAGGTAGATAGATAGATAGATAGATAGATAGATAGATAGATAGATAGATAGATAGATAGATAGGTAGGTAGGTAGGTAGGTAGGTAGGTAGGTAGGTAGGTAGGTAGGTAGGTAGATAGATAGATAGATAGATAGATAGATAGATAGATAGATAGATAGATAGATAGATAGATAGATAGATAGAGTTATTTGGAGGGCCGTGGGTGGGTGGGAGAGACTTCTGTTCACCAAGCCTGGAAGACTCTACACCTCCTCGGCCATTGTCTCTGACTTTGTCCCTCGATGTGCCTTGTGCCCAGGTGATCCTGATGCTGACTACTGACCTTGATGGCGATGAAGAAAAAGACAAAGGGGCACTGGATAACCTTCTCGCCCAGTTGATTGCTGAGCTCTGCATGGAGAAGAAGGTAACACACACACACATACACACACACTCTCTTACTGCATGACACCCCTCCAGGATGAGACGTGAACGTAGTTGGAAAATACTATAAGAGGCAGCGGCTCCTACCTGAAACCCTAAGCTCTCAGTCAGAATAGAGCCTCTCTAGGAGTGTCTGGAGGCTGGGGACAGCAAAAAACGTCACTTCCTGTCTAACCGGGAGTTGGGAAATGGGCCGTTTCAGGCCTCCGGAGGACCTCCAAGGGAGTGGGGAAGGCTGTTTTCGCCCTCCCCAGATGCATAGAGAAGATCTGGAGCCAGGTGAGAAAGAAAAACGGGCCTTCCCCACCCCCAGGCCCTTGGGAGGCAGGAAACAGCCTGTTTCCCTACTTCTGGTGGGTCCAGAAGGCCCAAAAATCAGCTGGCCGGCACATGCATGCGCGCCAGAGCTGAGCTGGTATGCCCACTGATATGGCTATGTGTGCCACCTGTGGCACACATGCCATAGGTTCGCCATCATGAGTCTAGACTCTTGTTAAAAACATCCACTGATGGAGAGCCCACAATTTTCAAAGGCAAGCTTTCCCACTGGTTAACTATCCTCACTGTTAGAAAGTTTCTCCTTAATTCCAGGTCGCTTCTCTCCTTGGCTACTTTCCATCCTAAATCAAACCTGTGACTCAGGATGGGAACCAATCAAGGAGAGAATCAATAACCTTAATAAGCATCAATAATCATCCTAAGTGACGTCCCAGTTCCTGGAGGTTGTGCGGATCTGGATGGGGAGGAACAGGCTCAAGCTCAACCCTTCCAAGACTGAGTGGCTGTGATTCCCGGCATCCTGATATAGTCAGTTGACTCCATCACTGACTATCGGGGGCCCCACAGAAAGGGCTCGCAATCTGGGAGTCCTCCTGAATACGCAGCTGTCCTTGGAGGAACATCTGATGACTGTAGCCAGGGGGACCTTTTGTCAGGTTCGCCTGATTCGCCAGTTGCGGCCCTTTCTTGATCGGGATTCCCGGTGCACAGTCACTCACGCCCTCGTCACCTCTCGCCTTGACTACTGCAACGCTCTCTACATGGGGCTCCCTTTGAGGAGTACCCGGAGGCTCCAACTGGTCCAGAATGCGGCCGCGCGGGTAGTGACGGGAGCAGCCTGGCGCTCCCATGTAACACCGCTCCTGCGCGAGCTGCACTGGCTCCCAGTGGTCTTCCGGGTGCGCTTCAAGGTGCTGGTTACCACCTTTAAAGCGCTCCATGGCATAGGACCTAGTTATCTTCGAGACCGCCTGCTACTGCCGACGGCCTCCCATCGACCTGTGCGCTCCCACAGAGAGGGCCTCCTTGGGGTGCCATCAGCCAAACAATGTAGGCTGGTGACCCCCAGGGGGAGAGCCTTCTCTGTGGGGGCACCTACCCTCTGGAATCAGCTGCCCCCTGAGATAAGGAGAATCCAAGATCTCGGTGCCTTCCGCCGTGCCCTTAAAACCTTCTTTTTCCAGCAAGACGGGCTGGCTTAACATATTTTTTAACATATTTTTAATTTTTAATTGGTTTGTTATCTTAAACTGGGGCCAAATTAATATATATCCTTTTAATTGTTTTTTAATGTTTGTATTGTATGTTTTTATCTGACTGTACACCGCCCTGAGTCTTTCAAGAGAAGGTGCGGTATATAAATTTGAAATAAAATAAAATAAATAAATAAATAAATCAGACCTATGGGGAAAATGCCACTTTGCAGGGCCAGGCTGAGAAGCCCTTTGACCTGCTGGCCACTAGAGGGCAGCAGTAGCTCGAGGGAGAACCAGGCGACCAGCCGGCTGGTAAACTCCGTCTGGCTGCTGGTCAGGTTCATTGCCTTTGGCTCCTGGATGAGTTGGCTATCTATCTATCTATCTATCTATCTATCTATCTATCTATCTATCTATCTATCTATCTATCTATCCGTATATATTTAATTTGTTTACTGCCTGCCTTGTCGCGAAATGAGTCGGATCTGTAGCAAGGGGTGGCATTCACGTACCTTCCCTCCCGGTTCGCAAATGTGTCTTCTGCGCATGCGCGGAGTCTCAGAAAACGTGGAAAACGGGATGTCGTGACGTCCGTGTGGGTGGGTGGGGGGATCCCGCAGTCGCCCCCTACCGATTTCGCCTGAACCAGATAGAACTGGCTGAATACCACCACTGATCCGTAGGCCGTAGTGCCAACTTTGGAAAAATAACACAAAGTATTTACAGTCAAGGGATATCCAAGATAGGTCTGTGCCTGTGCATCGATCATAATTCGGGGGGATCAGGGCAGTGGTGAAATGTAAAATTTGTTACTACCGGTTCTGTGGGCGTGGCTTGGTGGTGGTGGGGTAATATGACTGAGTGGGCATAGCCAACTTTTTTTTTTTTAACTTTTAAAACCATTTTTTAAAGTATTTTTTTGTAAAAAAAAAAAAAATGATTTAAAAAGCCTCTGACGATCCCAGCTGACTTGTCTGATCGGCAGAGGCTTTCTTTTTATTTTTAAAGCCTCTGACGATCCCAGATGACCTGCCTGATCGGCAGAGGCTTTTTTTACTTTTAAAAGCATTTTTTCGGCCGAAGAGGTGGTAGAAAAAATGCTTTTAAAAGCCTCTGATGATCCCAGCTGAGCCGCGCAATCATCAGAGGCTTTTTTTTTTTTTTTACTTTTAAAAGCATTTTTTTCGGCCAAAGAGGTTGTAGAAAAAATGCTTTTAAAAATTAAAAAAAAAGCCCCTGATGATCGCGCGGCTCAGCTGGGCATGGGGGGGGCGGCAGGGATTTTTGCTACCGGTTCTCCGAACCACCCGCCTCCATCGCTACCGGATCGGGTGATCCGGTCCGAACTGGGAGCATTTCGCCCCTGGATCAGGGGCATACAGGTGCTTTTTCTCCTCCGTTTTGTGTTTGGCAAGGGTTCAGACTACAGGTAGCCCTCGAGTTACGACCACAAGGGAGCCCAACCTGTCTGTTGCGACGTGAAGCAAACCCTTCTTTAAGTGAGTTTGCCCCCATTTTGCGACTTTTCCTGCTGCAGCTGTTAAGTGAATCATTATATTTATTACATTAAGTAGAACATGGTTTGTTAAGTAAATCTGTCTTCCCCCACCGACTTTTGCTTGTCAGGAGCCGGGGTGGTGGTGGTGGACTAGATGACCTACAAGGTCCCTTCCAACTCTGTTAATCTGAGGTGACGAAAGATGATAACGTGACCCTTGATTCACTGTCATAAACGTGAAGCAATCACCAAGCATCTGAATTTTGATCAAGTGGCCGCGGGGGGGAGATGCTGCTGCAGTGATGTGTGAAAAACGGTCACAGCTTAATTTTTTCCCCCCAGTGCAAATTGTCACTTTGAACGGTCGCGAAATGCCCTGTTGTAAGTCGAGGATTACCTGTCGCCGGGCAACCACAAATCCCTTCCTTTAGCCCTTTCCTCACTCTTTCCTTTCTCTCCCTTGCAGGACGTGTCCAAGAAAAATGAACGCTCTCCCCTCAACGAAGTCCACCTGGTCATCATGAGGCTCTTGAGTGTCTTCATGTCCCGGACAAAATCTGGATCAAAATCTTCCATTTGTGAGGTACGTGAGGAGTCTGGCCTGGTTAGGGTGTGTGTGTGTGCCCCACATACGTGTCTGTGCGGGATCCATGTCAGGCAGAAAGGAAAGGGCCGTTTTATTTTTATTTATTTTATTAGTCTAATTTCTATGCCGCCCACTCTCCGAGGACTCTGGGCGGCTTACACCAAAGACAGTATACTAAATAGCATATTGCCCCCTAACAATCTGGGTCCTCATTTTACCCACCTCGGGAAGGATGGAAGGCTGAGTCAACCTTGAGCTGGTGAGATTTGATCCGCTGATCTGCTGAACTAGCAGTCAGCTGAAGTAGCTGCAGTACTGGCACCCTAACCACTGCGCCACCTCGACTCGGTTTTCTTCCCCCTTCCCAATTCGGCCTCCTCGTCACCTGTTCTGACCCACCTCCCCAAACACGACAAACCCTCTGAAGTTTGTTTGTTTTTTTTTAATTTGATTTTATATGCCGCCCTTCTCCGGAGACTCAGGGCGGCTTACAATGCGTTAAGCAATAGCCTTCATACTTTTGTATATTTATACAAAGTCAGCTTATTGCCCCCACAAACCGGGTCCTCATTTTACCCACCTTAGAAAGGATGGAAGGCTGAGTCGACCTTGAGCCTGGGGAGAATTGAACTCGCAGTAATTGCAGGCAGTTGGATGTTAAATGCTGCCTTAGTAGGAGGCATTAGCCTCCTACGCCACTCAGGCTTTTATTATTCCTTTTATTAGGATTCCTTTTATTAGGAGCGCCGGCAGCCCCAGCAAAAAGTTTCTCTCTCACCGCGGGCTAAGAAGTCCGTCCGTCCGGAAGATGAATAGTTGTTTGCCACATCTATTCATCTCCGCCCCCTGCCTTTTATCCCCAGAGATAGGGTGGGGCCTTCATTAGCAGCGGTGGCTCTTCCGTCCCAAGGACCGGCCCATAGATTTCTATTGCTCTCCTCTCCTCTGCCTTCTGTGCATTCGTGCGTCAGGCAATGGACCCAGCTGTTCCTCCTCCTCCTCATCAGCCGCCTCCAGACCTGGGGGCTGTTGACTCTCCATCTGAGGGCTGACGGACGGCCCAGGCTCTGCCTCCGTCTCTCTCTCTGACAGCTTCATTCCCTCTTCCCCCTTGGAGCTCTCAGGTTGCCTAGATGCCGACCCTGACTCCCACTCCTCCTCCTCCTCTGATTCGGCTGCTGGAGGGGCCGTCGACAGGCCACAACACAGACATTCCTGATTGCAAACCCTTTGGGCTCTGGGGTTTTGGACGCCGGGCAACCAGGCGTCTTTGCCCACCAAACCCTCGGCGGTTAAAAGAAAGGGTGGGGGGGGAAACCGTGGGTGGGGAAGGAGGGAGGATTTGCAAATGGGATTGTCGGGAGGCCGCGATGCCCGCGCTATCTGCCGTGTTTCGAAACCGCTAAGAGGATTCCGTTGCTAAACGGTGCAGCGCTAAGGCGGCATTTCAGAACGGAAGCTGGCAAAAGGCGCATGTCGCGGAAAGCATATTAATAACAAAAGCGCAGAGGTTAAAAATGGAACCGGGGAGGCATTGAATTTTAATGAGCTTATGGGCTGTGGGCTTTGTTTGGATTTAGAAAGGCTTTCTCTAATGGTTTTATTTACACTTGGGGCTCACCAGCCTCTCTTCCCCCCCCCACCCCTTTTCCTCCCAAGTGCAGAAGAGGGAGGGCTTTTCAAAACCTGTCAAAGTGCAGATGACCAGTGGGGGCGAGAGAGCCGGGGCGGCTCCTGGCGGCTCTTCAAAAGCCCTGCTGCCTCCCCTTTTCCATCGCGCAACTGGCCGAATTCCAGAGGAACGGAGGAAGAGGACTGTTCAGCTCCTACGTTTGAAGGGGAGGCAAATGAAAGGGGCTGGAGCCCCTCTCTCCTCCTCCTCTTAATCCTCTGCTGGGTGCCCACCGGCATGTGTGTCGAGGGGAGATTAGACTCCAGAACTGATTGCCGTTTTGCCTCCCTCCTTCCTCCTGCCTCTTTTAAACTAAGCCTCCTTCCGATGCGTAGAGGGCTCTTGTCGCTGCTCTTTCAAAAGGATATCAAAGGCTAGAAACTGTCCCAGCCCCAGAAGAAGTGGGGTTGCGTTCCCCTCTAGGTCCCCGAGGGCTGTTCTGTGGCTTCTCTTGGGCCCATCTGGAGACTGCTGGACCAGACGCAAAGCCCCCCCCCCTCCCTCCAATCCTTGGGACTCCCCTTCATTCTCCCTCCTGCTTGCTTGGACTTGGTGGGGCTGCAGGCCATGGAGACCCCAAGGTGGTCTGGATGATTGTTGGCCGTGCCAGGCTGAGAGGACCATCCCTTGCCCTTACTTTGCAGAAGGTCCCAAAAGTTGAAAGCTACCTATAGCATTAGCATAGCAATAGCACTTATATACCGCTTCATGGTGCTTTTACAGCCCTCTCAAGGCTGAGTCCAAGGCTGAGTCCACCTTGAGCCGGTCAGGATCGAACTCCTGACTGTGGGCAGAGTTAGCCTGCAATACTGTATTCTAACCACTGGGATGGAGGGAGGGAGGGAGGAAGGGAAGGAAGGAAGGAAGGAAGGAAGGAAGGAAGGAAGGAAGGAAGGAAGATAGCAATAGCCCTTAGACTTATATACCGCTTCACAGTGCTTTGCAGCCCTCTCTAAGCAGTTTACAGAGTCAGCCTCTTGCCCCCACAACAATCTGGGTCCTCGTTTTACCCACCTCGGAAGGACGGAAGGCTGAGTCCACCTTGAGCCAGTCAGGATCGAACTGCTGGCTGTGGGCAGAGTTAGCCTGCAATGCTCTATTCTAACCATAGGGAGGGAGGGTGGGAGGGAAGGAAAGAAGGGAAGGAGGGAGGGAGGGAGGGAGGGAGGGAGGAAGGAAGGAAGGAAGGAAGGAAGGAAGGAAGGAAGGAAGGAAGGAAGGAAGGAAGGAAGGACTTATATACAGTTTCATAGTGCTTTGCAGGCCTCTCTAAGCAGTTTACAGAGTCAGCCTCTTTTCCCCCAAACTGGTGGGTCCCCGTTTTACCCACCTTGGAAGGACGGAATGCTGAGTTAACCTTGAGCCAGTGAAGATCGAACAGCTGGCAGTTGGCAGAATTAACCTGCAAAGCTGCATTCTAACCACTGTGCCCCCCCCCCACAGCTCTTAATAGCAATAGCACTTAGACTTCACGGTGCTTTTACAGCCCTCTCTAAGCGGTTGACAGAGTCAGCCTCTTGCCCCCAACGTTCTGGGCCCTCATTTTACCAACTTCGAAAGGACGGAAGGCTGAGTCAACCTTCAGCTGTTGAGAACTGCCAAATTGCAGGCAGCTGGCAATCAGCAGAAGTAGCCTGCAGGACTGCGTCACTGAGGATCTATCATTGGGAAACGCTGGGCTTCTGTTGGTATTCTTGCATGTGATGATCGAACCCTCACCCCCGGTCCCCTTCTCCCTGAGGGAGATGGCATTGGTGCCAGTGAGTATGTTCCCCCCTGGCCTCCTTGGCTCCGGGTCAGACTTCCACTGGTGTGGCAGAGGCTTTGGACAGAGAAGGGTTTTTTTCCTTGCCCGAGCTGTCGGAAGCTCTTGAGAAGGAAGGAGACGGAAGCCCCCCGAGGCTGGATCCTGGCTGCCTTCTCTTTAGTGAATGAAATCGGGATTTTTTTTTTTAATACATATTTTTAAAAATCTTTTTGGGGTAGGTGTAGAGCCTTGGTAGTACAGCGGTCTAAGGCACCCTGTTATTAAGCTGATTATTAAGACCAGCTGCCTGCAATTACTGCAGGTTCGAATCTCGCCAAGGCTCAAGGTTGACTCAGCCTTCCATCCTTTCTAAGGTAGGTAAAATGAGGACCCGGTTTGTGGGGGCAATAAGCTGACTTTGTATAAATATACAAAAGGATGAAGGCTATTGCTGAGCACATTGTAAGCCACCCTGAGTCTTCGGAGAAGGGCGGCATATAAATCAAATTAAAAAAAAAAAAAATGGGAAGAAGGCCGGGGGAAAAAAACCCGGAAAAATTGAGGGGGGGAGGGGGAAACTGGGTTGTTTTTTCCCTCCAATTTTTCTGTGGTTTTTTCCCCCCCATGCCTTCCCATCTGTGTGTGTGTGTGCAATAACGATATTTCACAGCAGCGAGTTTTTTAAAAAAAAATACCCCAGCATAAAACGATGACTAAATGAGCATGCAAGAAAGAGATGCTGCCAATCAAATTCATCACCCAACTCCCGTCCTCTTTCGCTAAAGCTCAGGAGCCCAGCGGGCTCGACCTCCATCCCTCTCATATCAGCATCTCACTCCCCCCCAGAAGCTCAGAACGGTTGAACTGGAGACTTGGGCTACTGGGTGCTGAGCCTACGATTTGAGTTTCCCGCGGCTGGGCCGTTTGGTCCGCCGAGGGACGAGCGACGGGATCCCTCCATGTTTTCCGTGTCTTCCCGCAGTCGTCCTCCCTGATTTCGAGTGCCACCGCGGCGGCTTTGCTGAGCTCCGGAGCCGTGGACTATTGCCTTCACGTCCTGAAGTCCCTGTTGGACTACTGGAAGAACCAGCAGAACGACGAGGAGCCCGTGCCCGCCAGCCAGCTCCTGAAGCCCCACACCACCACCTCTCCTCCCGACATGAGTCCTTTCTTTCTGCGACAGTATGTCAAGGTGAGATTGTGGTGGCAAAAGGCCTCCGTGCCTCTTTGTTTGTTGTTTCTCAACCTCGGCCTCTTTTAAGATGTGTGGACTACAACTCCCAGAATCCCCCAGCTGGCATTCAACACCAGACTAATTCATTCATGGGGTGGGGGGTGGCTAACGTTCCCTTCCCAGGATCCGATTTAAAAAAAAAAAAAAACACCTCTTAAAGGAGCGGCCAGAACTTCAGATTTTGAAGAAGTAGGAACATGGTAGCAATCGCAATAGCCCTTAGACTTATATAGCGCTTCACAGTGCTTTGCAGCCCTCTCTAAGCGGTTTACAGAATCAGCCTATTGTCCCCCAAACAATCTGGGTCCTCGTTTTACCCACCTCGGAAGGATGGAAGGCTGAGTCCACCTTGAGCCGGTCAGGATCGAACTGCTGGCAGGGGCAGAGTTAGCCTGCAATACTGCATTCTAACCACTGGGAGGGAGGGAGGGAAGGAAGGAAGGAAAGGAAGGAAGGTAGCAATAGCACTTAGACTTATATACCGCTTCACAGTGCTTTTACAGCCCTCTCTAAGCGGTTTACAGAGTCAGCCTCTTGCCCCCCAAACAATCTGGGTCCTCATTTTACCCACCTCGGAAGGATGGAAGGCTGAGTCAACCTTGAGCTGGTCAGGATTGAACTGCTGGCAGTGGAAATACCGAGTTAGCCTGCAATCCCACATTCTATCCCGTGCTTTGTTTAATTCTTCGGTCTCAATTTTTTGGGGGTGTTCTGTTTATAAAGAGCAAAAAAGCTTGGTGTGTGTCTTTGATCGTGGTTTAAAGAAGGTTTAAAGGTGGGTTCAATAGTGTCATCCTTAAAACAGTATCGCCCAGGGGGTGATCTTGGGATCGTAGGGTTAGTTGTGGAAGAAGCTGAATTAAGAATGGAGAGTCTTCCAAACATGGCTGGAGAAAAACATTGTATTATTAATGAATAGAATAGAATAGATTAGAATAGAATAGAATAGAAACATGGAATAGAATAGAATAGAATAGACAATATAGCCATGATGGTGAACCTATGGCACGCGTGCCCGAAGTGACACGCGGAGCCGTGTCACCTGGCACATGCGACGTCGCCCGCTCCTCTTCTGGGTTTCTGCCGCGCATATGCACGCAACAATCAGCTGGCCTTTGCGCATACGGCAGTGCCGGAAACCAGAAGAGCTGGTCTTCCATTTTGTGGTGTGAGCATGCACGCCGGCCAGCTGATCGGCACAGGCACATGCGCGGCAGTAACCAGAAGACTTGCTGGCGCGCGCATGCCCCCTGGGCAGCTCCTCTTCCTGATCGTGACCCTGACAAGCACGCACACACGTGAAGTGCTCCCTTCTTGGCACTTGGTGTCGTCCTGTCCCGTGTCCCCCCTCCCCCTCCGTGTTAGCGCGCTCCCTTTTGGTGCCGAAAAGAAAAGGTTCGCCATCGCTGGAATATAGAATATAGAATAGAATAGAATATAGAAATAACAATAGAAAATGGAATGGAATGGAATGGAATGGAATGGAATGGAATGGAATGGAATAACGGAAGGGACCTTGGAAGTCTTCTAGTCCAACCCTCTGCTTAGGCAAGAAACCCTGTACCATCTCAGACAAATGGTTATCCAATCTCTTCTTAAAAACTTCCAGTGTTTATATACATATGCTATATACATACATATATACACGTACACCCACACATAATATGCATATACACACATACTGTACACATAACTGTATATACACATACTGTATATACATACATACATACATACATACATACATACATACATACATATTAAGTGTTTTTCTATCAAGGCACCTGGTCTACCCCAGCATGTGGGAGGGAGCATACTGCATCCCTTTCGCCTTTCAGCTCCAATCCAGGAGCCCTGAAGCAGTCGCATTTACGACAAACCATTTTATACCAAATTTCTATTTCGCTGATAAAGAAATAAAGGGAGACTTGTATAGATCTATTTCAATCTATTTAGCTCTCATCAGCTAGCCAATACCCTTACCATACCAAGTTCGAATCCAAGTAAGGGTATGGCTAGCTAATGAGAGCTAAATAGCTTGAAATAGATTTATACAAGTCTCCCTTTATTTCTTTATTAGCAAATATAAATTTTATATATTGTTAAGGATATTGGTGTTGTGTTACCAACCAGCAGAGTAAATGCACAAGGAAACGTTGCTGAGAGCAATGAATAAGAGATATGCAAACTGGTTTATCAAAAGCTTACTTTATAGTGGAGAAAACAGTCTCATAGTCTTTAAACAAATTCCAAGTCTTTGCCAGTAAAATCAGTCCAGTAGTTACAGAATCTTCTTACTCAACAAAGAGTAGTTGGTTAGAATAACAAACTCACTCTGGTTCACAAACCACGATGGTAGCAGATTCCATCAAACGATGATTACAGATAGCAACTCCTCTCAATAGTAGCATATCATACTCTGGTAGCATATCACATCAGCTTCATCATCAAACTGAATACTTTACAATACCTTCCTTAAATACTCTCACAACCAGTCATTACCTAATTACAGCATGACTCAGCATTACAATGAATACCTTTAAAGTCACATAATACATTTACAGATTAAAGTTACAGTACACATATATTGCCTGGACAACTTAGTTAGGCTCAAACCATATCCTAACACACACGCACACCAGGCAATCCTGTGGGACCCTTCATCGCAGCACCCTTTCCTCTTGCTGTGGGGCAGGGCCTGCTTCACACGAACGGAGAGTCTTCGGGGGGGTCTCGCAAGCAAGCATTTTAACACAGCCTGCTTGCGATTTTGGCCAGCCCGCCCTCCTCTCCCCCCCCCCAAAAAAGCAGATCTTGTCCTACTTTAACCACCACGGAGCCTGTCTTCATTCCTGGCATCTGGCAGTGCAGTTTCGGTGTGTTCTTTTTTTTTTTTCCCCTGCACTCACGGTTCACAAAGGAATAAGCCGAATTAAATGTTCGGATGCTGTTTTCTGGAAGAATAGAGCCTGCTCAAATTCTTATGGCCTGCAGTGACGGTTTGCAATTTTTAATCCCTTTTATTCCTTTCTTTCAAAGGGGCTTGCTGCGTTCACATTTCTCCTATTTTTCTCTCTCGCGCGCTCTCCCCTCCCTTCCCAGCTGTAGGAAGAGAGCGATATTAAGGATTGGTGAGGATGTGGCATAGCTTATGTTCCTCTTTTTATCTTTTTTTTAAAACCCGGGGCAACATCCCAGCTTGTTACTCTATTTTTTTTTTTATTGGGTTTCCTGTCATTTAACATTCATCTCCACAGCAGAAAGTAAAACAAGCAAAATCTCAGCCGAAGCGTTGCGAAGGAAGAAGGAAGGACAAAAAAATAAATTAAAAAGGAACCACGCGACTTCAAAAGTCTCCTCTTGGGTGCTTTTGTCTTTCCTGGGGTTGCTGAGAGTTAATAGTGTGCAAAAAGCTCTGGTTGTGTGTCCCCACTAACATGTTTTTAAAAGGTTTTTTGTTTTTTAAAGAAAAGAAATATACAAAAACGTCCTATTAAAGATGATTCTTCCCTCCATCCTTTTAAGTCAGGGGTTTCCAACCTTGGTGACTTTAAGACTAGTGGATTGAAGGCGCCTTGGTGGCGCAGCGGACTAAAGTGCTGTTAAGTAGCACTTAGCTGCCAACTGCCTGCAATTACTGCGAGTTCAAATCTCACCAGGCTCAAGGTTGACTCAGCCTTCCATCCTTCCGAGGTGGGTAAAATGAGGACCCAGATTGTGGGGGGCAATAAGCTGACTTTGTATAAAAAAGAACACCGTTTTGGGGGGGGGGGCGAAAGCCCTACTTAGCAGGTATATACAAAAGTATGAAGGCTATTGCTTAAAGCATTGTAAACCGCCCTGAGTCTCCGGAGAAGGGCGGCATATAAATCAAACCAATAAATAAATAAATAAATTTCAAACTCCCAGAATTCTGGGAGTTGACGTCCATAAGTCTTAAAGCTGGCTGGGGAATTCTGGGAGTTGAAGTCCATAAGTCTCAAAGCGGCCAAACTGGCTAGGGAATTCTGGGAGTTGAAGTCCATAAGTCTTAAAGCTGGCTGGGGAATTCTGGGAGTTGAAGTCTTAAAGTTGGCTGGGGAATTCTGGGAATTGAAGTCTTAAAGCTGGCTGGGGAATTCTGGGAATTGAAGTCCATAAGTCTTAAAATCCCCAAGGTTGGATACCCCTGTTCTGATTTTTAGCTCATATTAGTGGGCTATGTAGTTTGAGTCTGGAGCCCAGTTGTCATTCTTCAGGAACAATCAACATGATTTGTAGCTGGCATATATAGACAATCCAAAACTACGTTTAAATCTAGGTTTATAAGCGTCGAGCATCACGTTTAAATCTAGGTTTATAAGCATCTAAGAATTCTTTATTGGCCAAGTGTGATTGGACACACAAGGAATTTGTCTTCGGTGCATAACCTCTCGGTGTACATAAAATATACATTCGTCAAGAATCATAACATACAATACTTAGTGATAGTCATAGGATAATAAATCATAACTAGGAAACATAAATCATACTAGGAAACGAAATTAAAAAATATACATCATAAAGATATAAGAAACAAGGTTATAGTCATAAGTAGCAAAGGAAATAGGTAATAGAAAGGATGAGAAGAAGAATAGTAATACAGTCTTAGTAAATAGTTTTCTCAGTAAATAGGGGCGCGGTGGCTCAGTGGCTAAGATGCTGAGCTTGTCGATCGAAAGGTCGGCAGTTCAGTGGTTCGAATCCCTAGTGCTGCCGCGTAATGGGGTGAGCTCCCGTTTCCTGTCCCAGCTTCTGCCAACCTAGCAGTTCGAAAGCGTGTAAAAAAAAATGCCAGTAGAAAAATAGGAACCACCTTTGGTGGGAAGGTAACAGCGTTCCGTGCGCCTTTGGCGTTGAATCATGCCAGCCACATGACCACAGAGACGTCTTCGGACAGTGCTGGCTCTTCGGCTTTGAAACGGAGATGAGCATCGCCCCCTAGAGTCGGGAACGACTAGCACATATGCGTGAGGGGAACCTTTACCTTTAAATAGTTCAACAGCGTTGTGGGAATTAGTTGTTTAGCTGAGTGATGGCATGCAGGGGAAAAAACTGTCCTTGTGTCTAGTTGTTCCGGTGTGCAATCTAAGTTTATAAGCATTTACTCTGCTGCTGCTCTTCTGGTTTTGAGCTCTTTCAAGAGCAGGGAATTGTAGCTTTGAAGGACAACTTCTCCAAAGAGTCTGGAAGAAACCTGGAGGGGTATATGGAATTTGCAAGGTTGGTTAAGCTCCCTTTTCTTGTTGCCCCCCACCCCAGGGTCACGCGGCCGACGTCTTCGAGGCCTACACTCAGCTTCTGACAGAGATGGTCCTGCGGCTGCCCTATCAGATCAAGAAGATCGCTGACACCAACTCCCGCATCCCGCCCCCCGTCTTCGATCATTCGTGGTTCTACTTCTTGTCCGAGGTTCGTCTTTTATATTGACCTACTCATGGGTGGGGCTCCAGGAGCTGTTAAATCAGGGGTGAAATGTTCCCGGTTTAGCCCGGTAGTGATGATGGCTGGTTTGGAGAACTGGTAACAATGGCAGCTTGAAGCTCCGCCCACTTGCCCGGTCGTCGTTCCTGGTTAAAACCAGGAAGTAACCTGTTTTTTACCCTCTGTGCAGGCACAGAAGGGTTTGCGCATTTGCAGAGGGTCGGCTTGTACATGTGATGCGTGCACACATTAAATGCAGTGCCCTCTCCACGGAGTCTGTGTGCAGGTTTGATGTTCAGGCTCTCCTGTCCTAAAGCCACTTTACTTTGCTTTAGGGGGGAGTGGGGTTCAAGGCTTAAGATGGGACGTACCATCTGGGTGGCTGGCAGGTGCGGAAATCATTAACCTAAGGTCCAGGGAAGAAAAAGCCTCCCTCTTTCTCTCACGTCTCCATAAAGACATGATAGCAGTCTTCCAATATCTCAGGGGCTGCCACAAAGAAGAGGGAGTCAAACTATTCTCCAAAGCACCTGAGGGCAGGACAAGAAGCAACGGGTGGAAACTAATCAAGGAGAGAAGCAACTTAGAACTAAGGAGAAATTTCCTGACAGTGAGAACCATTAATCAGTGGAACAACTGGCCTCCAGAAGTTGTGAATGCTCCAACACTGGAAGTTTTTAAGAAGATGTTGGATAACCATTTGTCTGGAGTGGTGTAGGGTTTCCTGCCTAAGCAGAGGGTTGGACTAGAAGACCTCCAAGGTCCCTTCCAACTCGGTTATTCTATTCTATTCTAAAGGCAGGTCTAGGACAACTCGGCACAGCCAACTCGCCACAGGACACAGCAAGAAAGGATGCCAAAGGAGGGACAAAAGGAAATGTGAATGACAAAAATGAAAATATTTTTTAAATTATTGTAAAGAATCAAACTGAATTGTTGAATTCTCCCAAGGTGAGTTGTCCCATGGCAAGTTGGCCATGGTAGAGTTGATCATGGTAGAGTTGACCATGGTAGAGTTGGCCATGGTGAGTTGGCCGTGGTGAGTTGGCCATGGTGAGTTGGCCACGATCAGTTGGCTGTGGTAGAGTTGCCCATGGTGAAATGCCCATGGTAGAGTTGGCCATGGCGAGTTGGCCTTGGTAGAAATGGCCATGGTAGAGTTGGCCATGGCAAATTGGCCACAGTGAGTTGGCTGTGGTAGAGTTGACCATGGTGAGTTGACCATGGTAGACTTTGCCATGGCAAGTTGGCCACGGTCAGTTAGCTGTGGTAGAGTTGCCCATGGTGAGTTGCCCATGGTAGAGTTGATCATGGCAGAGTTGACCATAGTGTGTTGACCATGGTAGAGTTGCCCATGGTGAGTTGCCCATGGTAGAGTTGATCATGGCAGAGTTGACCATAGTGTGTTGCCCATGGTAGAGTTGCCCATGGTAGAGTTGCCCATGGTGAGTTGCCCATGGTAGAGTTGACTATGGTGTGTTGCCCATGGTGAGTTGCCCATGGGCAATGGTAGAGTTGACCTATCCATGGTTGGTAGAGTTGCCCATGTGGTAGAGTTGACCATGGTGAGTTGACCATGGTAGAGATGGCCGTGGTAGAGTTGGCCATGGTGAGTTGGCCGTAGTAGAGTTGGCTATAGAGTTGACCA
The DNA here is from genome assembly GCF_059756535.1 of Pantherophis guttatus. Lineage (NCBI taxonomy): Eukaryota > Metazoa > Chordata > Lepidosauria > Squamata > Colubridae > Pantherophis > Pantherophis guttatus. The sequence goes on along the minus strand of NC_142077.1, from coordinate 10,675,513 downwards.
TGGTGCGTTGGCCATGGCGAGTTGTCCCATGGCGAGTTGGCTGTGGCGAGTTGTCTCCTTCTGCCATCAAGGCACCTTTCCCCAGAAAGCAGACTTTTGGAAAGCTCTCACGCCATCTCTCCTTCCTTCCAGTACCTGATGATCCAGCAGACCCCCTACGTGCGGCGTCAGGTGCGCAAACTCCTCCTCTTCATCTGCGGCTCCAAGGAGAAGTACCGCCAGCTGCGGGACCTGCACACCCTCGATTCCCACGTCCGGGGGATCAAGAAGCTGCTGGAGGAGCAAGGCATTTTCCTAAGGGCCAGCGTGGTCATTGCCAGTTCTGGCTCCGCCCTGCAGTACGACACCCTTATCAGTTTGGTAAGCAGGGAAACAGTGTGTGTGTGTGTGTGTGGTGTGTGTGCCTTCGGAGTTTGGCTGAAGCATCTTGAGGAATTCTGCAACCTTCGGCTCATCCTCTCTGGTGTGAATAAACCCCTGGGTTTGTTATAGGCCTTTGGGCCCCCAATCTCTCCTTGCTTAGAGATTTCTCTCCCACTCCTCCTGCCATCTGCACCGTGGGATATCTAAGGTGGGGCTCAGCCTCTCCCAGGGCAGTCCAAGTCTTAGAGTTTGATGTGAAAGAGGAAAGAGGTATTTTTAACTTTTCCAGAGGAAAGAGATTGGGGATTTTCTGGGCTGAGGAGAAGCTAGAGCTCCCTTAAAGATGCAACCATGAGTTCAAACCTCAAGACTGAGAAAACCGGAGCTCCCCAGAGTTCTGGATTCATGTATGGCAGGCGTTGTAAGTCAGAAACATCTGGACTTAGCATGAAATTACACAGCGAAGCCCAGTTTTCATATCAGGATTAAAGTTTCCTCGGTGCCATTTGTTGAAACAAACATCTGGACTTTGCAGATGTTCCACCTAAAAACTTTTTTTCCTCCTTCTCTCCTCCTCCTCCTCCTCCTCCTCCTTTCCTCTTCTATCCCTCCTCCTCCTTCCCTCCTCCTTCCCCTCCTCCATCCCTCCTCCTTTCCTCCTCCATCCCTCCTCCTCTTCCTCCTTCTCCTCCCCACCTCCTCCTCCATCCCTCCTCCTCCCCTCCTCCTCCTTTCTTCCTCCATCCCTCCTCCTCCCCTCCTCCTTCTTCTCCATCCCTCCTCCATTCCTCCTCCTCCATCCCTCTTCCTCCTCCTTCCCTCCTTCTTATCATCCTTCCCTCCTCCTCCTCCCTTGTACCCCTTCCAGATGGAGCACCTGAAGGCCTGTGCCGAAATTGCCACCCAGCGCACGGTCAACTGGCAAAAATTCTGCATCAAAGACGATTGTAAGTCCCTTGGGGGGCTTTGAAAAGAACGGTGGCCCCGCTCCAGAGGATCCAGCGGAAGCCCTGTGCTGTTCTTTTGGCTCCTGGGTCAGGCGGGGGGCAGATGGGAAGGGGGCCAGGAAGGGCAGTAGATTCCCACTTCCTGGGCAGTTGCACCCTGAACTTCTGCTCATAGAACCTAAGGAGCCTGAAGCTGCCCCACTTCAGCACTTTCGCAGTGGGCTTGTTCCTGCCATAACGTCCGGCAGAAATCAAATTTTAAGGGGTGCTACGTTCGTGAACATGGAAGTAAAACTGACTTTCCCCTTCTTCTCTTCTTCCTCCTCCTCCTCCTCCTTTTCTTCTTCTAGCCGTCCTCTATTTCCTCCTGCAAGTCAGCTTCCTGGTCGATGAGGGTGTCTCACCGGTCCTCCTCCAGCTACTCTCCTGCGCCCTCTGTGGCAGCAAGGTCCTCTCTGGGTCGGCTTCAGCCGGGTCTTCAGGCACTTCAGCCCCCGGAGGGTCCAGCTCAGGCCAGCCATCCGGGCAGAGCAAATCCTCCACCAAGAAGAGCAAGAAGGAAGACAAGGAGAAGGAGCGAGAGGGTGAGGCGGGGAGGCCTCCTCTGGGCTGGCACTTGCCACGTGACCTGCGGTCCTCCCGAAGGTTGGCAGTGCCGTCGCTGAGCCCTCTCAATTCTCTCCTAGGAGACGGCTCCTCGGGCAGCCAGGAAGACCAGCTCTGCACCGCTCTGGTGAACCAGCTGAACAAATTTGCCGACAAGGAGACGCTGATTCAGTTCCTGCGCTGCTTCCTGCTGGAATCCAACTCATCGTCCGTGCGTTGGCAGGCTCACTGTCTCACTCTGCACATCTACCGGTGAGTAGCCCAGCCCTGGGCAAGCCAAGCTCCCACCCGTCCAGGTCCCAGGAGCATTCTTCATCCCCCTTGGGCTGAGAAGAGAGAAACGGGATGTTTGCTTATTTATTTTAAGACCCGTGGCTTTTAAAAAAATGCCCGTAGAACATGGAGATCGAAGGACAAAAGAGGGAGAATCCGATAAAGCTGGGGTGTCCAAGCTTGGCCATTTTGAGATGTCTGGACTTCAACTCCCAGAATTCCACAGCCAGCTTGGCTGCTTTAAGACTTATGGACTTCAGCTCCCAGAATTCCCTAGTCATCTTGGCCGCTTTAAGACTTGTGGACTTCAACTCCCAGAATTCCCTAGTCATCTTGGCCGCTTTTAAGACTTGTGGGCTTCAACTCCCAGAATTCCCTAGTCATCTTGGCCGCTTTTAAGACTTGTGGGCTTCAACTCCCAGAATTCCCTAGTCATCTTGGCCGCTTTTAAGACTTGTGGGCTTCAACTCCCAGAATTCCCTAGTCATCTTGGCCGCTTTAAGACTTGTGGGCTTCAACTCCCAGAATTCCCTAGTCATCTTGGCCGCTTTAAGACTTGTGGACTTCCGCTCTCAGAATTCCCCAGCCAGCAGACTTGAAGTCCACAAGTCTTAAAAGTGGCCAAGCTTGGCCACCTTTGGCAATAAAGTCTAGTCATATAAACAAAGCCTAGTCATAAATTCAAAGAGCAGCCACTGAGTGCAGACATTTTCCCTTTAGGAACTCCAACAAGTCCCAGCAAGAGCTGCTGCTGGACCTGATGTGGTCGATCTGGCCAGAGCTGCCGGCTTACGGGCGGAAGGCAGCCCAGTTTGTGGACCTCCTGGGCTACTTCTCTCTGAAAACCCAACAGACGGAAAAAAAGGTAAGAGCTTGGGGTCTTCTCCACCTTCCTGATTCCCAGCACCCGGGACTGTTTCTGCAGGTGGGGCTGGGTGCTCCTGCCCCAAGAGCCATCCGAAGAGGAGGGGGACACTTCTGTGGGTTTCATAGCCGCCCTTGTGAGGTAGGCTAGGTCAAAAGAGCAAAGAGTCCAGCTGGTGAAGCCAGAGATTGGGTGTCCATCTTGCTTGCCCTGTTTTGTAGGGGAGAATGACTCATCTGCCTGGGTGCTAAAACCTGAGAAGAAAATGGTTTCCCCCCCTTTCTTACTGGAACCCCAACTTCTCCAAGGAAGCCACCTCAAGTCACTTGGGGACCATATTCTGTAGCTCACCTGAGTTTGCTTTATAGGATCCTCCTGGTTTCACAGGTTGGGTTCCTCTAATTTTTGTGTTGGGCTCTGTTTCAGTTCAAGGAATATTCCCAGAAGGCTGTGGAGATCCTCAGGATGCAGAACCACATCCTCACCAATCACCCCAACTCCAACATCTACAAGTGAGGGCTGCTTGGCGTGTTCAGAGTGGGAGGAGGGGAGCCGGAAGGGACAGGCGGGGTGGTGGGGGTGCTTCTTGTCTGGAGGTGAGAGGGGGCACTTGCCTGGCTGCCGAAATTAACTTTACACCGCCTGGAAATTCATCATCCTCTTCCTTTAATGACCCCATAATAATCCCTGGCGGGGTGAAGTCTTGGGCAGCTGAATGGAGCTGAGTGTTTTACTGGCCGGATGCCCTTCCTGTTGCCAGTGCTGAGTTTTGTTCAGCAGATATATTCTCACTGTGCCCAGAGACAGAGACAGAGAAATATCTGCCTCTACCTAGGATCGAACTCACAGCCCCTCCTGATTGTGAGAGCTCCACCTCTAGGCCAACGCACCGCTCAGTTTGCAGCGCCTGGAAATGATTCCAAATGAATTCCAAGCAGCCTGTTTTTTTTTTGGGGGGGGGGGGGTGTGACCGAGAGGAGACCATCGTGGGGCGCCTTACTTAACTATATTTCATGCGATTTAAACGGCGAGGAAATGAAATTCAGGGGGGGTTTGCGCTGGTCCTGCTTTGGAATTAGGCCTGCCCAGGGGTGAAATGTAAAATTTGTTACTACCGGTTCTGTGGGCGTGGCTTGGTGTGTGTGGGGGTTAATGTGACGGTGGGCGTGGCCAACTTTTTTTTTTTTTTAACTTTTCAAAGCATTTTTTTCTAATGCTTTGAAAAGCCTCTCTGCCGATCAGGCAACTCAGCTGGGATCGTCAGAGACTTTTCAAAGCATTTTTTTTTAACCACCTCTTCCGGCCAAGAAGTTGCAGAAAAAAATGCTTTATAAAAGTCTCTGACGATCCCAGCTGAGCCGCGCGATCGTCAGAGGCCTTTTTTTTTTTTTTTTTACTTTTAAAAGCATTTTTTCGTCGGAAGAGGTTGTAGAAAAACTGCTTTTAAAAGTAAAAAATAAAAAGCCTCTGATGATCGTGTGGCTCAGCTGGGCATTGGGGGGGGGGAGGGCAGGGATTTTTGCTACCGGTTCTCCGAACCACCCACCGCCATCGCTACCGGATCGGGTGATCCGGTCCGAACCGGGAGCATTTCACCCCTGGGCCTGCCCTATAGAAGGAAAAAACTGCAGCCACCTGCGACTTTGGCCTGAGCAGAATAAACTCAACTGCCTTCCTCTTCCCCTCATTCCAGCACCCTCTCCGGCCTGGTGGAGTTTGACGGCTACTACTTAGAGAGCGACCCCTGTCTCGTTTGCAACAACCCGGAAGTGCCTTTCTGCGTAAGTGCCTCCCCCCGCCCCCCTGTGCTTTCCAGCCCCGCCAGGCCTCGGCCTCTTCCAACCCATCTCTCTCTCTCTCTCTCTCTCTCTCTTTTTTTTCTCCCAGTACATCAAGCTGTCCTCCATCAAGGTGGACACCCGTTACACAACCACCCAGCAAGTGGTCAAGCTCATCGGCAGCCACACCATCAGCAAAGTGACGGTCAAGATTGGAGACCTGAAGCGCACCAAGATGGTCCGGACCATCAACCTCTACTACAACAACCGGACCGTGCAGGCCATCGTGGAGCTGAAGAACAAGTAAGGATACATACGCACAATCACCAGAGGCGGCTCGGAATCTCTGGCCAGAGAGCAGTTTTAGGCTATCCTTGACTCCTTCTCTTAAAGCGTTTTATGTTCAAGTCTTGTTTTTAGCTTTTTGTCTGTACACCACCATGAGGGAAATGGGTGGTTTCCAAAAGAGAGAGAGAGAAAGAGATGGATTCGGATACGGATTATAGATGGATGATAGATAGATAGATAGATAGATAGATAGATAGATAGATAGATAGATAGATAGATAGATAGATAGATAGATAGATAGGATAATAGAAATAGAAATAAATAAACATAATAGATAGAAATATAGATAGATAATAGATAATGGATAGTTATAGATAGAAATAGATGATGAGATAGAAAGAAAGAAAAAGAAAGAAAGAAAGATAGATAGATTGATAGATAGATAGATAGATAGATAGATAGATAGATAGATAGATAGATAGATAGATAGATAGATAGATAGATCTATTTGGCTGTGCACCGCCCTGAGTCCATCGGAAGAAGGGTGTTATAAAAATTTTAATAATAATAATAATAATAATAATAATAATAATAATAATATAGATAGGATAATAGAAATAGAAATAAACAAACATAATAGAAATATAGATAGATAATAGATAATGGATAGATATAGATAGAAATAGATGATGAGATGAAAGAAAGAAAGAAAGAAAGATAGGAAGATGATAGAAAGATAGATAGGATAATAGAAATAGAAATAAATAAACATAATAGATAGAAATAGATAATAGATAATGGATAGTTATAGATAGAAATAGATGATGAGATAGATAGAAAGAAAGATAGATGATAGATAGGTAGATAGATAGATAGGATAATACAGATAGAAATAAATAAACAATAGATACAAATACAGATAGATAATAGATAATGGATAGTTATAGATAGAAATAGATGATGAGATAAAAAGAAAGATAGATAGATAGATAGGATAATAGAAATAGAAATAAATAAACAATAGATAGAAATATAAATAGATAATGGATAATTATAGATAGAAATAAATGAGATAGAAAGATAGATGCTAGACAGATAGATAGATAGAATAAGATCCCCTGATAATAAGTCCAATCGGGCTTTTGAGCGCATGCGCTAAAATAAGCCTCCTTCCGAAAATATTTAAAACACAAAGCTGGAAATCAGGTAAGACAGCAAGAGAAGCCCCATCTTGCTCCATGTACCCCAAAATAATAAAACCTCCCCGAAAATAAGGCCAAGCGCTTATTTCAGGGTTGAAAAAAATATAAGATGGGGTCTTATAAACATAATAGATAGAAATATAGATGATAATGATAGATAGTTATAGATAGAAATAGATGTTGAGATAGAGATAGAGATAGATGAGAGATAGAGATAGAAATAGATAAACAATCGATAGAAATATAGATAGATAGTTACAGATAGAAATAGATGATAAGATATAGATGATGGATGGATGGAGAGAGACAGACAGACATGGATGCTAGATATAGATGAGAGACAGACAGGCAGACGGACAGACATGCTCCTCAGCCACAAGCTGCAGGATTTTTTAAAAAAATTTTTTTTAATTTGATTTATATGCCGCCCTTCTCCGGAGACTCAGGGCAGCTTACAGTGCGTTAAGCAATAGCCTTCATACTTTTGTATATTTTATACAAAGTCAGCTTATTGCCCCCATAATCTGGGTCCTCATTTTACCTCATTTCTCCTGGATGTTTCTCTTCTGGTTTTGGCAAAGCTCCTTTGCCCACAAGTAGAACACGGCTTCTTTTTCAGTCTCCTCCCCATGGAGTCTTGATGGCTCGATTCATTCATCGCTGCTGGGGAGGCGGGGGAAATGCCTTAATTCTTTATCTCGCTTGGCTCATCTCATTTTCAGTGTGAGGGGTAACAGGAATGCTTAGTTTTCCCGGGAGTGGAGCAGAAGAGCAGAAGTGGACTTCTGTGCCTGGTTCTCATTGTTGGCCTCCCCACCCCACCCTCCCGCCTGCATCCTCCCCCCCCCGCTCCTGCCATCTTTAGGCCGGCCCGCTGGCACAAAGCCAAGAAGGTCCAGCTGACCCCCGGACAGACGGAAGTGAAGATCGACCTTCCCCTGCCCATCGTGGCCTCCAATCTGATGATCGAGTTTGCCGACTTCTACGAGAACTACCAGGCCTCCACGGAAACCTTGCAGTGCCCCCGATGCAGCGCCTCGGTCCCCGCCAACCCCGGAGTCTGCGGAAACTGTGGGGAGAACGTCTACCAGTGCCACAAGTGCCGGTGGGTGAGCTTAGCCCCTCTTCTCCCCCCACTCCAGGGAGCTCCAGGATGGAGGAAGGGGTGACCTCGGGTGAACCCTGCCCCAGGGGCAGAAATCTTGGGGTTCTCCTGGCTCTTTAGCTGGGGTCCTACGACCAGTCCTAGAAGGAGATTTGGGGAGGGGGAATCTCTTTGGGGAGGTGGGGGAGCGATGATGAGATTTCAGCGGGGGACCCCCCTCGGTGTTGACTTACAGGTCGATCAACTACGATGAGAAGGACCCCTTTCTCTGCAACGCCTGCGGCTTCTGCAAATACGCCCGCTTTGATTTCATGCTGTTCGCCAAACCGTGCTGCGCCGTGGACCCCATCGAGAACGAAGAGGACCGGAAGAAGGTCAGGGGTGGGAGGAGGAGGAGGAGGCCTGCCTTTTGGGGGGAGTGGGGTGGAGTGAGATTTTGCTGCCTCCCTCCCCCCAGGAAACCATTTGTCCATCTTTAAGAGGGCCTGTTCTACCCCCAACGCTGTACAGGTCGTCCTTGACTTTACAACAGTCTGTTTAGTGACCATTCAAAGTTACAACGGTGCTGAAAAAAGTGACTTCGGACTGTTTTTCACAGTTACGACCTTTGCAGCATCCCCCCATGGTTACGGGATCCAAATTCAGACACTTGGCAAATGGTTATGGTCCATTGCCGTGTCCCTGGGGTAACGTGATCCCCTCGGGCGACCTCCTGACAAGCAAAAGTCATATGGGACAGCCCGATTCACTTAACCGCCCAGAGTCCCTTGGGAGTTGGGCGGCACAGAAATGTGACAAAATAAATAAAAATAAATAAATAAAAATAAAATAAATTAACAACCGGGTTACTAATTTTATCGTGCAGCTTTAAGAACTACGGCAAGAAAAGTTGTAAAATGGGGGCAAAACTCATTAAACAAACGTCCCACTTGAACAACAGAAATTTTGGGCTCAATTGTGATCATAAGTCGAGGATTACCGGTGTTTACGGAAACTCCAAATCTCCAGAATAGAGTTTCATGCTCCACCTTGGCCCTTGGGTAGTTTTCCCTGTTACCCGAAGCGACCCACTGTCTGGTTTGGGTCGGAAAAAGAGCTCAGCCTGTGTGCCGGACATTGGAGTGAGCCAAAAAGCTTCCATTCACTGTCTGGGAGGCAGATCGCTGCTTGATCCCCAAGCTTATTACCTAGAGACCTGCTTTGTCTGGAGGTTGGCAGGAATTTTGCTGTCCCCGAAACCTCGGGAGCCCAGGGTTGTTTAGTTAAGCCAACGCATAATCGGGGTGCTGTGGCATTTTCACCTGCCAGGCCGTGACCAACATCAACACCCTCCTGGACAAGGCCGACCGGGTCTACCACCAGCTGATGGGCCACCGACCTCAATTGGAGAACCTGCTCTGCAAAGTGAACGAGGCGGCGCCCGAAAAGCCACAGGTAGAGAGAGAGGGTAAAGGCCGCTCTGGGTGGACTCCGGGCGAGGCAAAGCCATCTTGGCCTGACCTTTTCCCCTCCTTTCTGTGGCAGGATGACTCCGGGGGCAGCGGAGGCCTCAGCTCCACCTCAGCCAGCGTGAACAGGTACATCTTACAGCTGGCGCAGGAGTACTGTGGCGACTGCAAGAACTCCTTTGACGAGCTCTCCAAGATCATCCAGGTAATCTGGGCCACTCCCAAGATCATCCGGGTAATCCCTTCGAGCAGACTGGGACAGTGGCTGCCAGAATTCCCCTTGAACTGGCCTTGCCCACCCCTTTCAACAGGTTGGCTGTTGAGATCAGAAACGTTCTGGTGCATTCAGGCCAGGCTTCGTCAGGGCTGAATATGTCTGCTAGTCCCAGAGTTCCCCAATCTTTCCGGCTTTGCGGCCTGGTGTGGGTGGTCCCACGCGAGTGGTCGGCAAGCGTGCGTGTGTGTGTGTGCAGCTCCATTTGTGCAAGCCGTGAGAAAGCTCGACCTCCGCTCGTGCAAATGGAGTGCATCTCCTGCTTTCGGGTCGCTTGGTTCTGAACAGCTCGTGACCCAGTAGTGGGCTGCGGCCCGAGATTTGGGGACCCCTATGCTAGTCTGTCTTAGGCTGCTCTGATGGACATTCAGCTCTTTGACCACCTGAGGCCCTACTCCATTTGTGCCTCCATCATGGCTTATCCCCCTCTCTTCTCTTATCCTCTCCCCAGAAAGTGTTTGCCTCCCGGAAGGAGCTCCTGGAGTATGACCTCCAGCAGAGAGAGGCCGCCAGCAAGTCCTCCCGCTCGGCAGTCCAGCCCACCTTCACCGCCAGCCAGTACCGCGCCCTCTCGGTCTTGGGTTGCGGCCACACCTCCTCCACCAAATGCTACGGCTGCGCCTCGGCCGTCACCGAGCACTGCATCACGCTGCTCCGCGCCTTGGCCACCAACGCCGCCATCCGCCACATCCTGGTCTCCCAGGGCCTCATCCGCGAGCTCTTCGACTACAACCTGCGCCGAGGGGCCGCCAGCATGAGGGAGGACGTCCGCCAGCTCATGTGCCTCCTCACTAGGTGGGCCTCGACTAGCTGCCTCCCCTCCTTCCTTTTTGCCTTTTTCCAAGGATCGGTAACAGTGGAACCCAGACGGCCTCTTGCATTGGATTGGCTTTGCCTATGGAGAACCTTGGGCCCTTGAACCCGCTCAGTACTGAAGATCAGTGTCAGACCTGCCCCAGTCTGATCCCTTAGGAAAGAAAGACCCTCGACTCTATTTAGTTGAAGTGACGGGTTCTTTTACTAAAAGATGCTGGCTGCCGTAAAGTCAGGCTAGAACTAAATTTCCCACACAGAAAAGCTATAAAGTTTTCTCCTCATCCCAACCTTCCCTTCATGACCAGTTCGTCTTCAGCCAATGATGAACTGCATAGGTCCGTGATGGCGAACCTATGGCACGCGTGCCACAGGTGGCACACGGAGCCGTATCTGTGGGCACACGAGCATTGCTTTAGCTGAGCTCCAGCGTGCATTCACGCACCGACCAGCTAATTTTCAGGCCTTCCAGTCCCAACAGAAGTCGGGAAACGGGGCATTTCCGGCCTCCGGGGAGGTGGGAAAGGCCGTTTTTGCCCTCCCACCTCCCACCCAAGAGAGCCTCTGGAGCCTGGGGAGGGCAAAAAACAGGCCTACTGGGCCCACCGCTAACCTTTTTGGTGTTGCGTGCCAAAAGCAGGGGGAGGTCGTGCATGCATGCGCGGGGCCATGGGGGGGTATTGAATTATGGGTGTGGGCACACGCACGCTTCCCCCCCCCCGTGGTCTCCCCCCGCTTTTGGCACGGGATGGCAAAAAGGTTAGCCATCACTGGCATAGGTGTTTTTAGAAATGCTGAGGTGTTTGGGGTAGTCTACATTCCAATCTCAAGCTGCATGGCCTTGAGCGCTGGCACAAACTGGCTCCATCTTTGCCTGGTCTTCGTCAAGCTGTCATCCTCCCTCCCTATTTCCCATCTCTTCCACATTCATGTTTATTGCCCATTTGTTCTCCCCATGTCCCCTGCCCCAGAGCCTTTGATGGCAGGATGCCAGCAAGGGGCCAAGCCGAAGTTGGCAGACCTGACCATGAGTTAAAGCTGAACTTGGAGGAACATACTTAGAACACAGAACAATAGGGTTGGAAGGGATCTTGGGGGTCTTCTAGTCCAACCTTCTGTTTGAGGCTTCCAGATAAATATCTGCCCAATCTCTTTTTTGAGAACTGCCATTGATGGAGCATCCATAACTTCTGGAGGCAAGCAGTCCCACTGATTAATTGTTCTGTCAGGAAATTTCTCCCTTTTTCTAGGGAGAGAGAGTTGGATCTCTCTTTGATAAGCTTCCATCGGTGACTTCTATCCTCTTTCTCCATCTCTCCATCCATCTACCTTCCACCTGTACTGCTTGACCTGCCTGTCAAGCGCGGGGGAAATTCAGGCAGTTCAAGTAATTAGTATAAGGATTTATTGCGAGCTTAAGCTCTCTCTAAGAATCTGGCCAACTAACAGTGAAGGGAAATGAGCGGGAGATAAGACAGGCATTCAAGCCCGGGCTGGACTTGGGGTCATCCACCTGTTTCTTACAGCTAACACAACTGGCTAGTCCACTTTCAAGTCGTGTTCTCTCAGGAAAGACGTCCTGGGTGTTGGGGTTATGACATGAGCTGGATATGTGTGTATTTGTGTGTGTGTGTGTGTGTGTTGGAGCACCCTGTGACATTTTAAAGATGCTTTTGTTTTATCCTCCGTCACCAACCAGAGACAACCCAGAAGCCACACAGCAGATGAACGACCTCATCATCAGCAAAGTGTCCGCAGCTCTAAAGGGCCATTGGGCCAATCCTGACCTGGTGAGCAGTGCTGGCCCATCTCTTCTTCTCCCTCCCTCCCTCCCTGGTGGCCCCTTGGGCTGGGGCCCCTCTGTAAAACAAGCTTCCAGCCTCGGCACCCCAAGATTGCCCTTCCCCTTTCCTGCCGAAGGGATGAACCAGCTGTTGTGACCCAGGCCCAGGTAGTTAGTATTAAATGCAAACAGTTCGAAAACAAACAGACTTTATTAGAACAGCTGAGAATTAACTCATTCTCAGCGTAGTCCAAACTAAATTAAAGCAAATTCTTCAAAACACCATTCCTCAGTTTATCACCGACCTTGGTATAATTAGGCAAACGGCCAAATGCTTTTCTTGGCAACAGTTCAAAAACAGAAGATGCCGGCAAGAAATAAATACAGTGAAACAAGAAGCAAATTCTCTCAACGTTGTTTTCCGGCAAAGAGGCCAAGAGCCATTGCTGGTCTGTTTTAAGCCTTATGGGAGGGGCCAATCATCTCCTGGCCTTACTCCTGAGTTGTCCCTTTTGCTTTAGCTGCTCTTGCCTTCTGGAAGCTCTGTGCATACCCGCACTGGGAACAGGCTCCTCCTGTTCCTCTGCCTCTCTACTGTCAGCCTCTGGAGGCTCCAGAGTCTGCACCTCACTCCACGATGGCCCTAGCTCCATCTCTGCCTCTGACGCAGAGCCCTCATCCGGGCCTTCCCCAGCCTCCAGGACTGGCCCATGTTCTTCCTCAGCCTCAGCACTGTCCAACTCCGCTGCCAGCTCCGCAGGCTGCTGGCGGACCACAACACCAGCTTCGGGGTCTTCCCGGCTCCTTCAACAACCTGGAAAACCTAGATGCAACACCCCTTACTCTATCCTTTCTTTCTCTCCCCCCCCCACCCCCTTCATAGGCCAGCAGCCTTCAGTACGAGATGCTGCTGCTGACGGACTCCATCTCCAAAGAGGACAGTTGCTGGGAATTGCGCCTGCGTTGCGGTGAGTCCCGGGGCTCGGCAGGCCAGTTATGTCGCGGAGGGGGGGGGAAAGGAGAGGGAGAAGCAGTGGTGGCATTCAGCCGGTTCGCACCTATTTGGGCGAATTGGTCGTGGCCCCCGGGCGCTACGCCGTCCTATTTAGCTACGTTTTCTAAGCCGTGTGCATGTGTGCAAGCCACACACGAGAGCAAAGCTCATTCGCGGAAGGCTGCGCCCATGCATGGAAGGCACGCGCTCACATTTTCGGTGCGCGGCGAACCAGTGGTAAAATTATGTGAAACACACACACACCCAGAGGAGAGAGGCGCCATCCCCACTGGGAGAAAAGCCAGCAGGGGAGGGGGAAATGTTATTTCTGGGGTCTCTGGCCCGATTCTGACCCCCTTGTTCGCTTTGGCCCAGCCCTCAGCCTCTTCCTCATGGCCGTGAACATCAAGACGCCGGTGGTGGTGGAAAACATCACCCTGATGTGTCTACGGATCCTTCAGAAGCTGATCAAGCCCCCGGCGCCCACCAGCAAGAAGAACAAGGTAGTTGTCCCGGCTTCCCTCCCTCCCCACCCCCATCCCAGCCTCAGGTGTGTGGGCGCCCGGTTACAGCAGCGATGTCTCGAGGCCCTTCCAGACTCTCTTCTTTGGGCTCCCCAGGACACGCCGGTGGACTCCCTGACCACGGTCAAGCCCTACAGCAATGAGATCCACGCCCAGGCCCAGCTGTGGCTCAAGAGGGATCCCAAGGCCGCCTACGAGGTGTGGAAGAAGTGCCTCCTTGCCAGAGGTATGTTTCTCTCCCCCCCACACTCTCACCCCACCCTTCCTGGCTTCCTCCCCCAGCGGGACAGCAGCCACCCCACCCTGCAGCTCCACTCGCGTTGCTGCTTTGCCATCTTTCAGGCCTTGAAGCCAACGGGAAATCTCCCGGGCGAACGGAGCTCCGCCACCTCTACCTGACGGAGAAGTACGCCTGGAAGTGGAAGCAGTTCATGAGCAAGCGGGGGAAGAGGACCTGCCCCCTGGACCTCAAGCTGGGACACAACAATTGGCTGCGGCTGGTGAGACACATCGATGCACTTATCGGGGGGGCGGGGGTGAGGAGAGGAAGAAGGAGGAGAAGGGGAAGAAGAGGGAGGAGGAGAGAAAGAAGGTGGAGGGGAAGGAGAAGAGGAAGAGGAGGTGGAGAAGGGGGACGGGAAGGAAAAGGAAGAGGAGGAGAGGAAGAAGGGGAAGGAAAAGGAGGAGGAGAAGAGGGAGGGGAAGAAAAAGAAGAAGGTGGAGGAGTGAAAGAGGGAGGAAAAGTGGAAGGAAGGGGAAGGAAAAGGAGGAGAAGAGGAAGAAGGAAAAGGGGAAGGAAAAGGAGGAGGAGGAAAAGTGGAAGGAAGGGGAAGGAAAAGAAGAAGGTGGAGGAGTGAAAGAGGGAGGAAAAGTGGAAGGAAGGGGAAGGAAGAGGAGGAGGAGAAGAGGAAGAAGGAAAAGAGGAAGGAAAAGGAGGAGGAGAAGAGGAAGGAGGGGAAGAAAAAGAAGAAGAAGGTGGAGGAGTGAAAGGGAGGAAAAGTGGAAGGAAGGGGAAGGAAAAGGAGGAGGAGAAGAGGAAGAAGGAAAAGAGGAAGGAAAAGGAGGAGGAGGAGAGGAAGGAGGGGAAGAAAAGGTGGAGGAGTGAAAGGAAGGAAAAGTGGAAGGAAGGGGAAGGAAAAGGAGGAGGAGAAGAAGAGGAAGGAAAAGAGGAAGGAAAAGGAGGAGGAGAAGAGGAAGGAGGGGAAGAAAAGAAGAAGGTGGAGGAGTGAAAGAGGGAGGAAAAGGGGAAGGAAAAGGAAGAGAAGAGGAAGAAGGTGAGAGAGGAAGAGGAGGAGGAGAAGAGGAAAAAGGAGGAGGGGAAGTGGGAGGAGAAGGAAAAAAGACCAGACTCTTGGAGAAGGCGATGCCAAGAAGCAGCGCCATCCTGAGGCCGGGGGTGGGGGCAGAAGATTCTCCAAGGAACGGGGTGGGATCCATGCCATGTGAGTGCCCAAGGGGCATCTCCTGCCTTCTCCTCCCCCCTCCGGTTTCCAGGTCTTGTTCACCCCAGCAACCCAAGCAGCCCGGCAGGCAGCTTGCACCATCGTGGAAGCCTTGGCCACCATCCCCAGCCGCAAGCAGCAAGTCCTCGACCTGCTGACCAGGTAAGGCCCGGGGCAGGTAAGGGAGGGGACCACCCCCCCACCCCACCCCCCGCTGCACCCCTTCGTCTTTCTGACGTCCGGACGGCCTCCTCCTCCCTTCTTTCTGCCAGCTACCTGGACGAGCTGAGCGTGGCGGGCGAGTGTGCCGCCGAGTACCTGGCCCTCTACCAGAAGCTAATCAAGCCAGCCCGCTGGAAGGTCTACCTGGCGGCCAGAGGGGTCCTGCCTTATGTCGGCAACCTGATCACCAAGGTACGGAGCCCCCACCCCCACCCCGGACTGGGAGGGGAGAGGGCTCTAACTCCTCCACTTCATTTTGAAACAATACAAAAACCCCTCGCTGCTTTGGGAACCACGTTGACCCTCCAGAGCAGGATTTGCTGGGCACCTCATTGGCCCATCCCACAAGGACAGCGGCCGGGGAGGATGGGTAGTGGAGTCTGACAAGAGCTGGAAAAGCTACAGCTTGCTCCTGAGACGTTCAGCTCAGACTCTGGAAGGTTAAAACCAGCCTTTTTCCCCCCGATGCTTAGCTCCCCTATTCCCCTGTGGGACAGTCTTGGTCTTCCTCCCTTCCCCGGCCATTCTGGGCCTCTTTTCTTCAAGGCTGGACATCTCTCCGTTTCAGGAAATCGCCCGTCTCCTGGCCCTGGAGGAAGCCACCCTCAGCACCGACCTGCAGCAGGGCTACGCTCTCAAGAGCATCACCGGTAGGGCAGCCGCGAGGTGTTCTTCCCCCGCCCTACCCCCTTTGGTTTCCTTGGGCTGTAGGGAGCCACAGGCTCCTGGCCGGCCCATGTTACTCAGCAGCCTTCCCTGCCCTCCCCTCCTGCCAGGCCTCCTGTCCTCCTTCGTGGAAGTCGAGTCCATTAAGCGCCACTTCAAGAGCCGGCTGGTGGGGACGGTGCTCAACGGCTACCTCTGCTTGCGAAAACTAGTGGTGCAGCGCACCAAGCTGATCGACGAGACCCAGGACATGTTGCTGGAGATGCTGGAAGACATGACCACAGGTAGACGGCGTGGCGGGGTGGGGGGGGCATCCTTGACTTGGTTCGGCCTACACCAATGCCAGCCTTCCTGGCCTCAGCAAGGGGGGAAAGAAGGAATTGCTCTGCCTAAAGAGCGATTTTCTCTCTACTTGAGATAGCAATAGCAATAGGACTTAGACTTATTTACTGCTTGACAGTGCTTTGCAATCCTTTCTAAGCGGTTTTCTGAGCCAGCACATCGTCCCTCCCAACAATCTGGGTCCTCATTTTACCATCCTCAGAAGGACGGAAGGCTGAGTCAAGCTTGAGCTGGTCAGGATTGAACTGCTGGCTGTGGGCAGAGTTAGCCTGCAAAACTGCATTCTAACTACGGGGAGGGAGGGAGGGAGGAAAGGAAGGAAGGAAGGAAGGAAGGAAGGAAGGAAGGAAGGAAGGAAGGAAGATAGCAATAGCTCTTAGACTTATATACCGCTTCACAGTGCTTCACAGTCCTCTCTAAGCGGTTTACAGAGTCAGCCTCTTGCCCCCAAAGAATCTGGGTCCTCATTTGACCCACCTCGGAAGGATGGAAGGCTGAGTCAACTTTGAGCCAGTCAGTCAGGATTGAACTCCTGGCAGTGGGCAGAGTCAGCCTGCAATACTGCATTCTAACCACTGGGAGGGAGGGAAGGAAGGAAGGAAGGAATAGCGCTTAGACTTATATACCGCTTCACAGTGCTTCACAGCCCTCTCTAAGCGGTTTACAAAGTCAGCATATATTGCCCCCAACAATCTGGGTCCTCATTTTACCCACCTTGGAAGGATGGAAGGCTGAGTCAACCCTGAGCTGGTCAGGATTGAACTGCCAAATTGCCAGCAGCCGGCAGCCAGCAGAAGTAGCCTGCAATACTGCACTGTAACCACTGCGCCACCACAGTTCCTGTTCTTCAAAAGAAAAAGGAAACCGTCAACTTAGCTACTTAGTTTTGAGAAAGAACGCACGTGGGGCTTCTTTGCTCCTTTGGGTGGGATCAGCCCATCCCAGGGAAGGAGCCACGTCGGGGAACACGCCCCAGTGAGCCCCACTCTCCTCCCCTCCTCTCTCCCTTCCGATCAAACTTGCCCGCAGGCACAGAGTCCGAGACCAAGGCTTTCATGGCCGTCTGCATCGAAACCGCCAAACGCTACAGCCTGGACGACTACCGGACGCCCGTCTTCATCTTCGAGAGACTCTGTAGCATCATCTACCCGGTAAGGGGCGTGTGTGTGTGTTTCAACCTGGCCCTGATCCTGCCCGGCCAGGGAGCCGCTGGAACAGAGAGGCCAAAGGGGGTGCTTAACTCGGCTCGTCCCTAATGACTTTGGGGAGCCAATGCTTCGACTCTGCTCTTTTCTCGTGACCCGGGAAGGGCAGTTTTAGGATGGGCCTCTGCCCTGACCTTCAAGGCCCCGTGAAGGGCAAAGGGCAGCACAGTCTGGGGCTCTTGGCAACTGTCCGCCATGGATGGCACCACAGAGCTGTTGGGTGGGGCAGGAGACGGGGCTTTTCTTTCTCACCCCTGCGCTTCCCGCCTCTCTCAGGAGGAGAACGAAGTGACGGAGTTCTTCGTCACGCTGGAGAAGGACCCTCAGCAAGAGGATTTCCTGCAGGGCCGGATGCCCGGGAACCCCTACAGCAGCAACGAGCCGGGCATCGGGCCGCTGATGAGGGACATCAAGAACAAGATCTGCCAGGACTGCGACTTGGTGGCTCTGCTGGAAGACGACAGCGGGATGGAGGTGAGGAAGCCGTGCGAGCGGGATCAAGCCGGAGGGTGTGGGCCACGTTTTCCCAAGCCTGGGAGGGGGGCCGGGGTTTTGTGCAGATCCTCCTTCGCTTTACGAAGCCTGGCTTTTTTTCCTTGGCGGTCCGTCCAGGGCCCCCTGGTGGCTTTTCTGTGCTTTGGGTAGAGGGGCCTGCTTTCCAAAAAGCAGCAGCCCTTCTCCGTTTTTAAATCGACGTCCTCGTTCACCTCCCCGCTGTATGTGGTTTTTTTTTTCTTTCCCTCCTGTTTCTTTCAGCTTCTGGTGAACAACAAGATCATCAGCTTGGATCTTCCGGTGGCCGAAGTGTACAAGAAAGTCTGGTGCCCGACAAACGAGGTGAGGGGTCCTTTTCGGCATCTCCCTTCCCTGAGATCTTGGAATGAACACACTCTGTGCCCTGCCCTGGCCACTGTCTCCTTCCCCCCCCCCCCCAAGATTTCTCCCCTCTTTTTCCTCTATCTTTGCCCGCTGTGCATCCCAGAGCACATTGTGTTCAGGCACAATAATCTCAGGTACGCTCCAGATTACTTGCTCACAAGTGCATGTCTTCATCTGCACCATTGCTGAACATTACAATCCAACTGTTTTCCCCGCGGTCCGAGGACTGGATCCTTAGTGGCGGAGAAAAGCAGTCAGAGTCATGGTTCTAAGTAATCTTATTTTAATGACCCACATAATGCCTTCCGGGGCAGAGTCTGGGCAACTGAATGGAGCTGAATGGTTACTGGCCGGATGCCCTTCCTGTCACCAGAGCTGAGTTTTGTTCAGCAGATATCCGTCCACCCCTCTGTGTCACAGGTCACATTAGTCAACCAAGCAGGCGATGAACTTCTCAGCCCTTTCTCCTGCTGTTGTTAGGCCGATTTGGCCTTGGTTCTCAGGAGCCTTATCGTTGTTGTGTCTGGCACGTTGGAGGAAGACATCCTACATTCCATAAATGTCCCGTCCCGCGCTTCCCCACCCCCCCCGAGGTGGTATTCAATTACTTTCCCTACCGGTTCGCAAATGTGAGCACGCACACATACGTCTGGCCTTCCACGCATGTGCTTTGCTCGTGCGCACGGCTTGCACACATGTGCGCGGCTTCAAAATGAGCCTAAATAGGACGGCATAGCACCGGGGAGGAGAGGGGGGGGGCACCTGCAGGTCGCTACTACCGGTTCGCCTGAACCAGTGCAAACCGGCTGAATACCACCTCTGCCCCCCCCCCTCCGCCAAATAACTAAGAAACGAACCAAGAAAAATATGGCTTCAGCTAGAATCGAATTTTGAGAGTCGACAGGGAGTCTCGGTGTGGGAAAAAAACAGGCTTTGCTGCAAGTCAGAGTTGGCCCCAAACGGCCGTGCTGGTTCTTGTATTGGCTGCTTTGGGGCAGGCTGTTGGTAGCCTGGCACAGAGTTCCCCGACCTTTTTCGGCTTTGCGGATCGGCGGGGAGGAAGAGGGGGTTGGTTCCGTGCTCACTTGCTCTTCTCACCTGCCACTTCCATGGCCTGATTCTAAATGGCTCGAGGCCCGGAGGTGGGCCGCGACCTGCGTGTTGGGGACCTCTGGCCTAGCAAACCTCCTACTGATGAATTCTCACCTGTATTGAAGAAGGAAAAAAAATCATTTTAGGGAAGCTTCGGTTGAGCAGAGCAGCCTTGAAACCCTCTCTCAGATGGATTCCCTTTTCCGTCTTTTAATTCCTTCAGCCTCCTGTTTCTTCTCTATTTTTTATTTTACTTTATTTTTTTTTTGTTTCTTGCAATCCGCCTAACGTCGCTTAGCCCGAGCATCCGTCGCATGATGGGCCCCATCTAGGTATGTCAGGAGAGAGTTACGGGCCCAAATTAGGAAGCCGATAAGACGGCCTTTCCTGGCGATAAACAGTATCCGGGGTTTTTTTTATAGCGGAGATGATGATTTTATCCCAGGGAAAGAGAAAAGGCCCGTTGCCTGTGTGCTATCAAAAATTCAAAATACCTTTGTAGCCGAGCATTTTCGGGAGGGGATTAAGGATATCTTTGCTTTAACTCTCGGTGCCAAACTTTGGGTATTATCCCCCAGAAAGCCTCTAGGAATGAATATGTTAAAATAACCCTGCCTTGTCATCTGAGTTCAAAAGAATCTCATGCTTGTCGGGAAAGCAGCCGGGAGATTAATTCATTCAGACGCGTGTCTCCAAATGGCCCCGGCTTTGAATGCGGTGACAGTTTTTTGAGCAAAAGCCTGCATTT
This sequence comes from Pantherophis guttatus, assembly GCF_059756535.1. Taxonomy (NCBI): domain Eukaryota; kingdom Metazoa; phylum Chordata; class Lepidosauria; order Squamata; family Colubridae; genus Pantherophis; species Pantherophis guttatus. The sequence continues at coordinate 10,655,654 of NC_142077.1, read as the reverse complement.
TCATCGCGGAGCCCCGTAAATGGATGGGAATGAGAAGGGATTCTAGATAGGTAGCAGAGAGAGAACACAGGCAGTCCTTAACTTACAACAGTTCGTTTACTGACTGTGCATCCCAGAGCCCATTGTGTTTTTTGGGGGGGGGCTCCTGATTACTTGCTCACGAGTGCATGTCTTCATCTGCACCATCGCTGAACATTACAATCCAACTCTTTTCCCCACGATCCGAGGACTGGATCCTTAGTGGTGGAGAAAAGCATGTCATGGTTCTAAGTAATCCTCTTTTAATGACCCCCATAATCCCTTGCGGGGCAGTGTCTGGGCAACTGGATGGAGCTGAGTGTTTTATTGGCCGGATGCCCTTCCTGTTGCCAGAGCTGAGTTTTGTTCAGCAGATTATATATATATATTATAAATAATATAACATTTGACACAAAGCCCAAAAAAAAAATACAACTACGACTACGCGATTGTTTAAAAGCGTTCCTAGTTAATCCATTAAATCTTAAGAAAATATTTTCTGTCTGGAATAACAGTAGAAAGCTGCTGGCTACGCTGGGCTGTGGCTATCTTAATTCTGGTTGCAGAATTAATTGACACTTTTTTTTCCCTGGGCTCACACGGGGCCTTGTGTGAGTGAGGTCTACACAAAACACC